>NW_007232241.1:97194-116873 GCF_000164805.1 Carlito syrichta | reverse complement strand
CTGCACTCCAGTCTGGGTGACAGAGTGAGACTCCAACTCAAAAAAAAAAAAAATAGAATAGACAATTACTTATGCATGACTGGCATTGTGCTAGGCTTTGGGGTTACAAAAAATGTGTCTCCCTCTGTTAAGGAACTATGTCTAGTTTGTGGACTTTAACTGTACAGTGCTGTAAGTGCTGAGACAAAAATAAGCTCATTCAGACTGGCAAATCCAAGAAAGCTTCTTGGAAGTCTTAATTCCTGAGCTGAGCTTTGAAAAAGAATGGGTTTCACCAGATAAAGGCGAGGCAGTAGGGTATGTTTGTTAAATGCATAGATTCGAGAGCTGGGATGTCTGGGTTCAAGTCTTGGTTTTGCCAGTAACTATGACCCTAAGCAAGTTACCCAACCTCGGTGTCCCTCACTTTCTCCATGAGTGGGGATAATAATGATAACTACCACTTACCTATCCCAGAATTGTAAAGATGAATAAATGAGTTAATATTTCCAAAGTACTCAGAGCGGTGTGTCTTACTTAAGTGGTACACAGGGTGTGTTGGATAAACAAAGGACACCGCAGAATGGCGGATATTTTTGGTGTCAGTGGCCTGGAAGAGCATGCTTGCTACATTTAAAAGAGAGTAAAGAAGAGTGTGCAGAGGTCATGACTGAACAGTCTTGAAAGATAAGACTGTAGAGACTGGAAGACTTTGGAAAGTAAGGAGTATAGTTATCCTCCTAGGAACCATGAGGAACCTAGGAAATATTTTTTAGAAAGAGGTGATAAGATTAGATTTACATTTTAAACAGGTCAGTCTGGCAGTGCTGTGTAGGGTGTGGAGGAAGGGAGGTTAATTAGGACAGTGTTTCCCCAAATTTCCTGATAACAAAGGCTCATCTGGGGTGTTTTTTAAATATACACCTCCCCAGACCCCTTCTCAGTAGACTCTGACTCAGAAGATTGGTGGTAAGTTTGAGAATCTATGTTTTTAACAAGCACCTCAGATGATGCCTGTCTACAGAGATTTTGCACTGAATTTGGTGGTAGTTGTGAGCATCTATGGGAGGACTAATGAGGACTTAGACAAAAGTAGCCAAAGCGATATGATTGAAAGAAGCCAGCAAAATTTAAAGGGATAAAGCTCAGCGCTTTGGCAGGTCAAGGTAGGAGAAATTCTTGGGCTCAGGATTTTGAGACCAGTTGGGCAACAAAGTGAGACTTCGTTCTACAGAAAATAATAAAAACCATTATTTGGGCATAGTGGCATGTATCTGTAGTCCCAGCTACTTGGGAGACCAAGGTGGGAAGATTACTTGAGCCCAGGAGTTTGAGGCTGCAGTGAGCTATGATGGCACCACTGTACTCCAGCCTGGGTGATAGAGCAAAGAAATAAAAGAAAAAACAAAGAAAGTGAAAGCAATAAGACTTGGTAACACCTGGAATAGAGCCTAGCATGATACTGGAATCTTTGGCTTTGGTTGCTGGGCAAATTGTGGAAGAATCTGGAAGAGAAGCAGATCTGGAAGTGAGGTTAGTGAGATCAGAGTCAGACAGGTTGAGTTCGGAGTGTCAGGGACACCGAAGCCCAGTCTGAGTTAGCATATGCATACCTGAAGTACAGAAAGAGACCTGGGCTGGAGACATATACTTGGAAGTCATCAGCATGGAGGCTTGGCAAATGTTTAATCAGTGGGTGGGAGATAGAATCCCATTTTATTTGTTCATTCATTTATTCATTCAATCATTTATTTAACAAATCAATTCTAAATGCATATTTTGTGCCAGGCAATTGCTACACATTCTGCTTTTCCCCATACAGGAGTCTATGAAAAAGTAACTAAAAGGAAAAAAAGAAAAAGAGTGGTGTCATTGAAGTCAAAGGGGAAGATTGTGTCAAGGGATACCAAGACGCCAAATGAGATGATGAGTGGAAAAGGTTCTCTGGAATGAGCAAGAAGCAGGAAGGTCATCAGTAATTTAGGAGAGAATAGAACAGATTCTGCTGAGTGATGGGTAAGGAAATTGACAGGCATGGGCTTGAGGCATGAGTGGATAGTGAGGAACTGGAGGTAAATGAAGGAAGAAGAGTAATGTGGCAGACTGCCAAAATGCTACAAAATTTTCATCTCCTTATATGCCTGCCCCATTTCAGTGTTTCTTTGCAACTGATCCCATCAAAAGCTGGACTCTATTTCCTTATTTTTGAAGCTAGACTTGGTCATGTGACTTACTGTTACCAATGGGGCATTAACACCAACATGATACAAACAGAATCATTGTGTATTGGCGCCTGTTTTTCCTTGCTGCTCTTGCGGACTCTGTGACCACAACCAAGTAAATATAACCCTGGACTCCATTTGCTGAAGAACTGTGGCCAGTCATCTCTGTCATCTTGCTGACAGCCAGCAACAACTGACAGACAATTCTAACCACCAGACATTGAGTGGGATGTTGAATCCGCCCCTAGCCAGTCTGTCCACTGCCTGTAGCCCACAAGTGAGCACCAATAATCCTAGTATAAGAACTGACCAGCAAAGCCCAGTCCAAATTACCCATTCACAGGAAACGGACTTTGTTTTAAGCCACTCAGTTTTGCGTGTGGTTTCTTGCATAGCAACAACAACTAATACCATACATTGGATAAGTGTCATGAGTTTTAAGTGTCCAAATTCTCCTGGGGTTTGTAGTTGTTCCTAAGACCTTGAGCTGAAATCAGAAAAGCTGTTGTTGTTCATAGTCTCTTTCCTTTTCCTAACAGTGTTCTAGACAGAAACAATAAAAGAATGGTATCTAGGAGTGAAATAACTGGGTCATATAATATTGATTTGTGCCACAATAGGAATAAATCTTAAACCAATTACATTGAGCAAAGAAATCAGACCAAACAAACAGTAAAAAAAGCTGTATGTGTATTTCTACTTCTATGAAACTCTAGAAAATATAGTCATCAATAATGACAAGAAACCCATGTTGCTGCCTGAGGATGGGGTGTGGGGTGAGGAGGGGTAGATTACCAAGAGGCCTGAAGTCCCTTTTAGGAATGATGGGTATATTCATTGTCTTTTTTTTTGAGTTGGAGTCTCACTTGGAAATGGATTTATGGGTGTATACTCTGTATATATATCAAAACTCATACAACCGTACATTTTAGAGATATGCAGTTTAATATATATGTTACCCTTGAACAATGTACGGGTTAGGGGTGCTGACCTTCCTTGCAGTCAAAAAATTGAGTATAACTTTCAACTTCCCCAATATTTAACTACTAATGGTCTGTTGTTGACCGGAAACCTTGCTTATAAACATGAACAGTCCATCAACACATATTTTATATATTATATGTGTTTATACTATATTCTTATAAACACATAAGAATACAATAAGGTTAGGTAGATAAAATAAAGTGTTACTAAGAAAATCATAAGGAGGAAAATCATAAGGAGAAAAAAATGAAACTTAATATTCATTAAGTGGAAGTGAATCTTCATAAAGGTCTTCGTCCTTGTCATCTTTACTTGAGGAGGAGGAGAAAGAGGAGGAATTGGTTTTGCTGTCTCAGGGGTAGTAGAGGTGGAAAAATTTTGCATATAAGTGAATTCGTGTAGCTTAAACCTGTATTGTTCAAGGGTCAATTGACATCAGTTATACTTCAATAAAACTGTTAAAGAAAAAAAGAGAAACAAATAAAACCTTTCAATTAGCTTCTTATTCAAGAGTGTGGGGTCAGAAAAATGATCCCTCAAAGACGTCCATGCCCTGATGTTTTGAACTGGAGACATAGATATGTAAAACTGTGAGGGACTGTGAATATGTCACCATACACTACAAAGGAACTTTGCAGATGTGTAGTAATTGAAGAAAGGAACTGGAGATCAGAACATAACAGATTCATTGGGTGGGTCTGACCTAATCCCATGAGTTTTTAAAAAGGAAGAGATTTCCTTAATTTCCTCAGAGAGCTGAGATGGAAGAAGAAGGAGGGGAGACTTAAAGGACTGAAATCATCATTGTTGGCTTTGAAGATGGAGGATTTAGGCCACGAGTCAAACAATGTGGTGGCCTCCAGAAGCTGGGAATGGGCCTCAGTTTACAGAAGGCAGTAAGACAGGGCCTTCAGGCCTACCCTTACAAAGCAATGCATTCTGCAAATAACCCAAATTAGCTGAAAATGGATTATCTCCTAGAATCTTTAGAAAGAAGTATCACCTGCGGATCCTTGATGAGACCCACTAGACTGCTGATTGACTGACCCATAGGATACTCAATTTGGATTGTTTTATGCTACAAAGTTTGTGGTAATTTGTCATAGCAGTAAAAGAAAATAAATGTAAATAATTGTTCATGGGTAGAAAGTTAAAAGTATTGACTCAAGTAGCTGTTTGAGTGAACTGCGTTTCCCAGTCATAGGTCACAAATAATCAAGAATTAAATGTATTCTGCCTCAGTTTACCACATGTTCCCTTCTTACCAACCCTAGGCTTTCTCATTTTTTAAAATGTGGTTCTAGTCACTCAGATTTCCTGCCATTGGCTGACTAGGAGGTGGAAGTGGGTAGTTCTGACTTTCTAGTCTGAGCCATATAAAAGTGACACTTTCTGCCAAATACAGAAACACCCTTTCATTAAGCTCTGGTCCCATCAAATATCACATTATAAATTGTGTGTGTGTGTTTGTTATGCAGACTTTGAAAGCCAAAAAACATTGTACACTTTTCCAAACATCTACAATCTTTTCAGGTTTTAAAATCTGTAAACACACTGCCTGAGTTTACATACTGGCTCCACTCTACACCTTACTGGTTGCTTAACCTTCTGTGCCTTAGTTTTCTCATCTGTAAAATGGGCACAACAGTGTTGCCCTGCGAGTGGAGATTCAATAAGTCTGTCCATGTAAAAGTCCTTTTTTTTTTGAGTTGGAGTCTCACTCTGTCGCCCAGACTGGAATGCATTGGCCGCTCCTGGCCACCGCAGCCTCCACCTGCTGGGTGCTAGCGATGCTTCCGCCTCAGCCTTCCAAGTAGCCAGAATTATAGGCATGCGCTACGACAAGCACCCAATGAGTGCTGGGTTGTTAATTATTATTATTACAATGATGACTTTGTTACCATTTAGGACAATTTCCATCTCAATTGTGGATTCACCTAATTTAGGTCACCTAATGATACCTAGCAGAAGAAACCTCAATTTGCTTGTGTGTCTGTCCTGCCAAGAAGATGCAGATCAGGTCACTTGGTCTCTCCCTCCCTCCCTCCCTCCCTTCCTTCTCTCCTTCCATCGCCCCTCCTCCCTCTCCCTCTCTTTCTCTCTCTTTTTCTTTATTTCAGTAGCTTTTAGGGGTACAAATAGTATTTGGTTACATGATTGCCTTGTATGGTGGTGACGAAGTCTAGGCTTTAAGTGTACACACCACCCCCACCTGTGCACATTGTAGCCCATAGGTGATTTTTCACCCATCCATCTCTTCCTCCCTCCCCCTTCTGGGTCTCCAGCGTCCAGATATCATTCTTTATGCCTTGGCAGATCCTTAGTTTAGTTCCCAGTTACAAGCGAGAACATGCGGTGTTGGGTCCTCTGGCTTACTTGCCTTCAGAGTTCCTGTTTCTGCTGAGGCTGAAGCAGGAAGAGAAAGTGACACAGTGATGTTTGCTGAGCAAAGCAGAATTCTGTGCAGTGACTTCTTCTTCCCCAGTTAGAAGGGTGTGTTGCCAGGGCAGGGATGATTCTTTTCCCTTTCCCATCTTTTCAGCTTTTTCTAAAAGGTCTTGGTCTCTACCCCCAGGCTTTCCTCATCCGCACGTGACCATGAGCCCAATGATTCCTAAAGTTCTGTTATCTCTCAAAACAAAACAGAGCATTCCAAGCAAATTTAAACAGAACCCTTTACAATTTTATTACATATCAGTTTTCCTGTGTAGCATTTATTTGAGGAAAGGCTCTCTTGGATATGAGAGAGTTGGTTTTAGAAAATTAAATGAGACAGACTAAAATGACGGTCTGATTCACGAGAAGAAAGAAGATACACTGTGTGATAGAGTTATTTTGGGAGGACTTATTTTCGTAGCTCTGAGTGCCCAGAGGAGAAAACATATGGATGGTATTGCTAATTTAGCACCATGTTTGCTTCAGGCTCTCTGTGCAGTTTTCTACAGACTGGGCAGCCGACTCTTTGGTCTCCATTTTTGAATGGAGTGCTACAAGAGATGCCGTCTGACATACGGAGCAGCTGACTGAAAATAAAGGAGCAGAGTTAACGTAGGCAGTTCTCTTCCCATGGCTACAAGGTGGCAGGGCCTTCCAAATTTGCACACTGTACATTGAAGTGGAAGTGGCTGCTATCTCTAAGTGCTCTGTGTGGGCGGCCTTGAGAGTGGGGATTTTGATTTGAAAATGTTGTTAGTTGCCATAGTAATTGTCACAATTATGTGGTTTGTTCGGTATTTGTGATACTGAATACCTATTAGAAGCAACCAGCAAGCTGTGTGTTTTACTTTTTTTTTTTCTATGTGCATACTTATAGAAAGACAATAACGTGTGGCTGGGTTTTAAGTTGAATTAAAAACAACAAAAGAGTGTCATTTGTATAGCTTTATGCAAAGCATGATCATTTCCCAATTATTTTTTAACTGGATTTTTTTCTTCACCAGAAAAAAAAGAAAGAAAGATCATCAGGAAGTGATTTTTCTTTTCTCCAAAACAAGAAGCCCCAGAAATCAAGGTTACAAAGCTTTATAAAAAGAAGAACCTGAAACTCCACTCTTGTTATTCATGTTTGGTGTCAGCCGTGATGCTGGTCAAGTTCAGACTGAAATGTAAGCTGAATCGAAAGTGAGTGTGTTTCTACTGACTTTGCTTTGTGGTGCTCATGTGTTCACTGATTATTTAGTCCCTGAACACGATTCCAGGGGCAGGTTTTACAGGTGACTTTGGAAATACAGAGAAGCATTATTTGGCTATGCAAAATATTTATATTGCAGTTGTTATAAAAACTTGAGTGCCTATCGCTAAAACTTCACAGTCTTCTTTATTTCTGCCACAGGTAATATATGTATTTTTGCCTACCTGATATTAATTTTTAAGTTAATTTGATATAAAGATATAGTAAAAAAAAGTAAGAGTGTCTTCTTTGGGTTATTTTATTATTTTTATCAGAAGGGGATAAGGCTGCCTCTGATCTTTGAGCTTTACCACGTTGCTACCCAAGTGGCTTCCTTGGTTGACAAACTCAAGAGAGAAGAAGATTGTAGCAGTGCTGGCTCCACTGGTGGAAATTGACCTCTGTCAAATTTTCTCAAAGAAAATGAGATGAGTGACTGATAAATGGCATTTTTTACATTTAATACACTGGATTTATAAACTGATCAATTAAAAATTAAGTGATATTATCGTAACACTGAATTTTTGTACAAATGTTGGTTTCACCACCTTAGATGTTTACGGTCAGTTTTATATTCTAAGTGTACTTTTGTTTATTATTAAAAACACTTTGATCATACTAATGGAAACAGCATGGTGGCATACTACACACCTATTAGAGTGGCCAAACTCCAGGATACTGACAACACCAAGTGCTGATGAGGATGCAAAGCAACAGGAACTCCCATTCTTTGCTGGTGGAAATGTAAGATGGTACAACCACCTTGAAAGAACAGTCTGGTTGTTTCCTACAAAACTAAGCCTACTTTAATGTAAGTTTCAATATCAAAGAGCATGATCCAGCAATCATGCCCTTTGGTATGACCTAATGGACTTCAAAACTTGTGTCCAAACAAAATCTGAACACAGAAGTTTATAGCAGATTTATAACTCATAACTGCCAAAACTTGGAAGTAACCAAGATGTCTTTCAGTAGAATAAACAACTGCAGTATAACCAGTCAATGGAATATTATTCAGCACTAAAATAAATGAGTTAGCAAACCATGAAAAGATATGGAGGAACCTTGGTTGTATGTTACTAAGTGAAAGAAACCAATCTGAAAAAGCTACACACCGCATGATTCCAACTATATGACATTTTGGAAAAGGCAACACTATGAAAACATTTAAAAAGATAAGTGTTAGGGGTTAGGGAGAAAGAAGGGATAAGTAGGCAGGGCACAGAGGATTTTTAAGGCAATAAAAATGCTCTGTATGACATTATAATGGCAGCGACATGTCAATACACAGTTCTCTGAACCCACAGAATGTACAACACCAAAAAAACAAAAACAAAAACAAACCTTATTGTAAACCATGGACTTTAGGTGATAATAATGTGTCAATGTGGGTTAACTGGTTATAATAAAGGTTCCCTTTAGTGGGAGATTTTGATTATGGGGGAGGCTATGTTTATGGGGGTACAAGGGCCATAAGAGAAACCTTTGTATCTTCTTCCCAATTTTTCTGTGAACCTAAAGCTGCTCTTAAAAAATAGCCTTTAAACAACAACCTGACCATAAGAATTCTGCCAACCTGGAAAAATGTCCAGGAATCTATATATTCTTGGCAAATTGTTTTTCTATGTGTGGAATGGCTATTTTGTGGCCTTAAGTAGTATTTTAAGTTTCATTTTCAATAGGTCTTACATTTTATTTTATAACAATGTTTATGTATTTTATCTTTTCTGTTGTTGTTATATATGGAATGTGTTCTTCCATTAAATCTTCTGTTGTTTGATTATATGAAAATGACTGACTTTTGCCCATTGATTTTGTGCTTATCTTACTGTTTGTAGTAGTTATTAATAAAATCTCTTGAATTTATCAATTATACTACTATGTCATCTATAGCTAGTGATATCTTTACTCATCTCTGCCATTTTTTATATCTATAATTTATTTTCCTCGGGTTATTGTGCTGACTAGTAACTCTAGCACAATGTTAAATAACAGTAGTATTAGTGGATACTAGCCAACACAATGAAGACATTCTCATAAACGTCAAGAATCATATAATGACTTTGAAATGAAATAGATGTATTTTATCATGATAAGATAGCCTATCTCTATTTCTATTTCATTCAATGTTTTCTTTGTTTTTTGTTTTTTTTTTGACTTATTGTATCAGGAAAGGTGATGAATTTTGCCTAGTTTTTTCAGCATCCATGGAGAGATCCTATGATGCTTTCTTTAGATCTGTCAGAATGATAAACTATATTAATAGAGTTTCTAGTATTGAAACATTATGACTCCATTTGGTAATCATGTTGTTGTTTGCAATGAGTTCCTGAATTCAGTTTGTTAGTACATTATAATATTTACATAGGTATTTATAGTGTCATTAGTCTCTAGTTAGTGTGATAAAAGAATGTCAATATAATTCTATAACTAATTTTTATTAAAGTTTTCTATTGGCCTATTATTTGAAAAGATGATGTATTTTCTATTTTGAGGTTACAAGATTTATACTATATAAGTCACTTAAATCAGTTATGATATTTAAGTCATTTTATCCCTGTTTATTTTTGGTCCACCTGATCAGTTGTGTACTAGAGTGGTGAACCGAAGTCTCCCAAGATTAACGTGTTTGTGTTTACGTCTCTTTATATCTTCTATAATTTTTGCTCTATGAATGCTGTCGCTATGTTATTTGGCGTAGAACTATATTTAATTGTTATTTCTTCATTGGTAATTGCACACTTTGGCGTTAAGTTCTAGTCTTCATTTCAGTTAATGAAATTTTTCTGAATTCCACATTGTTGGGTACAAAGTTTGTGACTTCTGCTTTATATTATCTGTTTTGATAATAATAATGATAAGATAGCCTTTATAGATTTGTGACTATCCTTTTCTTTCCAGCCCTTCTGAATCACCTTATTTTAGGTTTTCCCTTTTACTTGGCACAGAGTTGGTTTTACTTCATAATTCAATCTGTAAATTTTTTTTTTATACATGCATGAGCCAAGTCACTTTGTATTTACCGATATCATGGGAAAATTTTATCTTGCATTAATTCATATTATGTTTTTGGTTCATAATTGTTTTAAAAAATCTGTTATTGCATGGTCTATTTGCTTGATCTTCTTGTTTTCGGTGTGAAGCTTCTGCTATTTAGGGGGGTTTATGTTTTTAATTTGGTATTTTATAATTATATCTTTTTTAAAAGAAAAGTTTATTTAAAAGTAAATTAGAGAGAGAAAGAGAAGGGAGAGAGAAGATTCACCTCCTCAAAGTGGGGGAGGGGGTCAAAGTCAGGAATATATTTTTCTTTAATACCAGTACTTATAAGTATTTAAGCAATATATATTAATACCTTTCATGCACAATGATAAACGTGGTTTGCTTGTTATTATTTTTTCATCTTGCTTTCTTTCCTCAGTTTTAGTCAATTATCTCTATTTTTTGTAGAGTTCTGTATGATTACAAGTCAGTTTTAAATTATAGAATTTGACTCTTGGCTATTGCAGATAGAAAGGCTCTCTATTCATATTCTTTCCCTTTTCTCTCTCATTTTTCAAAAGTTGAGTTCTCCTTTAATATGTCAGTCATATGCAACATTATGTCCCTTCACTATACTGTAATTTGTGTTAGTATTAGTTAAGTATTTACAATGATCACTACCAGTCCTTTTGTTCTAGTTTCCCCAGTTATCTCTTGATTGTTTAGTTTTTTTCTGGTAGTTTCCTTGAGAAGTATTTATAAGAACAGTATGCCACAAATTCTTGCATATTTAAAATCATCTGAAATTTTTATTCCTGGGAGACAGTTTGACTGGATAGTGAACTCTTGAGTCACCCTTTCTTTATAGAGTATTTTGCAGGCATTGCTCCGTTGTTTCTGGTATTGTTAACTTCTGTGAATAAATCTAACTCCAATATAATTTTCTGTCTTTATGAGTAACTTGATATTTTTGCTTGGCTGTCTAATTGTTTATTTCTTTCAGGCATTTAATAATTTTATTAGTATATGATTAATTATTGATTGTTCTGGGCCAATTTTTTCTGTCACAGCAAAGTGCGTCTTTGTAATACAGAGATTCCAATCCATATTTCAAGAAAATTTTCTGAAATATTTGTTTGTTAAAATTTTGTATTTCCTTTTTGAGTACTCCCTCTGTGCAAATGGTGGATCTTCTTTGTCAGTCTTTCATTTGTCTTGTTTTCTCTCTAATACTTCTATGATCTTTATTTTCATTTATTTTGTTTGCTTTCTTACCTGCACATTCCTTGCTGTATTTTTGTTATGTCCATCTTTCATTTCTATTATGATTTAAAAATTCTACTTCTTTCCTGACTGTAGCAGCATGAGAGGGCTGCTGTGGAAGGAGCCAGGCATGCAGGAAGGTCGTACTGGGCATCAGAGTGGCAGAAGAGGACATTGAAGAGTCGGGCAGGAACTAGATTACGAAAGCCTTAGGTTATGGCAAGAAATTTCAATTTTCTTCCAAGTGTGATAGAGAACCATTGGAAGGTTTTAAGCACCAGATGACATCATCAAATGTATTAATAGGATTACTCTGGAGGTGAAAGCAGAAAAAGTGGGACCTACTAGGAGGCTACTAACGTAATACCAGTGGCTTAGCCACAATGGTAGTGGTTGAGTTGGTGAGAATTCAAATAGCAATTTCTCTTTTCTTCCTTATATCACGTGTTACTGCAAATTAGCCTATATATATTTAAACACACATGTATATTTAAAAGTTGCTTCTCAGCTGAAATATATGTGGCCTGTTCAGTTATAATTTATTCATTTAGCTATCATTTATTGATGACTAATTTAGTGCCAGTACAGTTCTTGGAAGTGGCAATACACTGATGAAAGGAATAGGTGAACTTCTCAAGGAACCTGCATTTTAGCAGGTGAAGATAATAATAAGAATAAAAAGTTAACTAATTTTAAGTGAGCAAGTAGATCTAGGTAATGTTCAGAACTCTCTCCACATAATATCTCATTTATTCCTCACAACTCTTTGAGGTTATTAGTATTATTACTCTTATCTAACAGATGAAGATACTGAGGATAAGAGTGGTTAAATACCTTGTTCAAGTTCTCACAGCCAGTAAATGGCAGAGCCAGATTTTAGCCTAGATGACATAAGTGAACAAATAGTTAGGAAATATAAAGAAACATGGTGAGAAGATGTAGAATCAGAGAAAGTCTCTTTGATCAGCTACACTTGAGTAGAGAACCATGTGCAGAAACCATCCACACAGGCATATGGTAAAAGCATTCCTAGGAAGAGCTAATGACAAGGGTGAAGATTTGAGACCAGAAAGAGATTGATGTGTGAGGGACAGAAAGGCAGCCTGGATGGTTGGAGCATACTCAGGAGGGGAAATGGTACAAGAGAAGACTGGAGATCCAGCAATGGATTGCAAGGGCACCATGGAAGGGGAGAGAAGACTGATTAGAAGGTAATTGCCAGAGTCTGGATTAGATGGTAGCATGGAGGTGGATAGAAATGAGGGATTTTACCTCTATCCTGGAGGTTGAATTAACAGTACTTGCTAATGAAACTTACTGTTGAATTAACAGTACTTACCATGGCACTTACTAAGAAGAATGAGAGAAAGGACTCAAAGATCATTCATAGTTCAAATATGTAAGAATATTTGCACAAGAACCTAAAATATGACTTTGAGTCAAAAGAATTCAATCTTAGACATTTGAATTGATATGGTGAGACTAAATGTGGGGTCAGTTGGGGGCAAATCAGGGTACAACCATTTATGAATTAACTATGGGACAGACATCTCACATGTGGCATCTCTTTTATTGTGCATAGCATTCATTCATTCAACAAATATTTGAGTATCAGGCACACTGCTATTGAAGGTATAGCAGTAGAGAGAAAAACACAAAAAACTCAGATTTCTTGCTCTCAAGTTTACAAACTGGTGAGAGATTATGTTTTTTTATTAGCCTGTAATACCTAGGTAATATTTCTCCTCATTTTTCAGAAAAGGTCCTGTGGTTTTGAATGCATAAGTGATTTGTCCCATGTTATGTGAAGGGATAGGACCTCAATTCTAATGTTTTCATTTATTTTATTACTTTGTGTTGAAAAGGCAATATCCAGGTATGGACCTAGATAGCTATTTATGTAAATTGGTGTAGATAAACTAGAAAATGAGCTTGTGTCTTTGAATTTTTTTTTTTCTCATTCCTGTTTAATTTAAATTAGGCGTCTTCAATTATAGGATGCTAATAACAATATCCTCAATTAAGATTGAAGGAGTGTGTCTAACACTCTGGAAAACACATCTCCCAACTGCTAGAGCCCAAGTTTATGTAAAACACAGAGGCTTTCTTGGCTGTCAGGTTTCCTACCTCTCACTTCACTCACACAGCTGTGTGTTTGAATATTCAGCAACAAGGTTGGAAGGAGGAGTCGATGATTATTTTGGGTAAGTGACTACCTGAGCTTTTCATCCAGTGATGAAGGCAAAACACAGTGTAAGTAAAAACAACATTTATTTGAAATGTTTGAATTACTATTCTGAGACTTCCAATAGAAAATACAATTATAATGAATTATATGGATATGAAAATTAAAGTTTAACGACCTCTAAATTGTGTATAAAGCAGGAGCGCAGAAGCAGTCTCCTGTGTAGATAAACATCATTAGTAAGTAAGTAGGAAAACTTCTTTGACTTCTATTTTCCTCTGGGTTTTCTAACAGCTCCGTGGATTCTTTGCTACCTAATGTACATGCCAATATGCTTTTTTCTGTGGCTCCCCTAGTGATTCCCTTGTGTTAACAGCTGACTTTTGACTTGTGGTTCCTGAGACAAAAAGCAAAAGTGCTAGTTCTTTGATGAGGTGCAACCTTACCTACCACCTGCACACTCTCGTTCTGGCAGCTCCTCGTGAGCTTTCAGCTCCCAGGAAACCCTGAGAAGAATGAGGAGGACAGGCCCACGCCCACAGCAGAGCAAGTTCAAGCTTAGTCACACTGGTGGGATGAACACTGCTGACATGGTGCAGTGACAGACCTGGAGAACCCATTATTTTCCCACATGTATAGTTTGAAAACCATTGAGACAGTGCAGCCTATTCAATGACTGGGCATATGAGATTTTGGTCATTAGGCCAATTTTAAAGAGAGAAAAAACTTAGTTCAATGTATATGCAATACAAGAAATACAAGCTGCAGTGCTCCTGGGAACTGCAGCTTGGAGGTCTAACACACCCCCAGATTGCCTGGAATTTTGGCTCTTCCACCCGTTCTCCTACTTGGAGTGGAAGCTTCCCTCCCTCCACCTGACCTCTCTGGGTAAAACAAACAGGGGGTGGGGAAGGACACAGAGACCTCCCCTGATGACCTGGATTCTGAAAGGGCCACTCCAGGGACATGGCCTTGTGGTCTGCTTACTGCTCCCACCCAGGCCAGCCTCAATACCCACACCCTGAGTGGCCTGGTTCAGCAAGCTTGTATGGTCACACCAACTCTCAGCAAGAGACAACCTGCCAAAGCCCAGGAAACCTGGCATTTAGGTCAACCTAATGCTTTCCCATCAGCCCCTGGGAAGTTTGAAGGAGACATGTGTTTGCTCATAGCAGTGGTGTAACTCTGATTCAAATGTGTTCTATTCTTGGCAGATTGGCTTTCTGAACAAGTACTTTTTATTTTTGTTTCAGATCTGTTTTATCTCACAGACAAAATACGATATAATAAATACATACATATATACATACATAAATAAACAAAACCATTCAATGAAAGTCTATGAATCACACTGTCCACTTAACCAAATGCATGAATATTCCTTGACTTCCACATACGATTTGTGTAGTGTGTTTGAAAATAGCCAACCACCCGTTTTCAAGTTGGAAATGGGCACTTTGAGTATTGGGGGGGCTCAAGGCATGGTCTTTGAGTATCAGACAGACTCATGTGTTTAATTCCTGCTCTGCCTCTTGGGCACATTACTGAATTTCTCTAAGCCTCAGTTTCCTGATCTGGAGAATGAATATCATTATTACACAGTACTTGTCACACTGAGTTGTTGACAGGACTAACTGAGATTCTGCATAAAAAGTACTTGTCATGGTACCACGCAGGCAAAAGGCTGCAAGTCAATGCCAGGGTGGTGTTGTTGCTGAAGTTGGCAACACTATCTCTAGGTCAGGGTTTTCCTCAAATGTATAGTTTGAAAGCCATTGAGATACAAAATAACAGTTACATTACAAAAATAAGTTCTAGTGTTCTGTAGGATTGACTGTAGGGTAAATATAGTTAACAAAAATTTATTATATTAAATGTTCCCAACATAAAGAAATGATAACTGTTTGAGGTAATGCATATACTAAGTACCCTGATTTGATTATTACATATTGTATGCATCTATTGCAACATCACTCTGTATTCCATTAATATGTACAATTACTACATGTCAACTAAAAAAAAAGATAAAAAAGAAGAAAAACATTGAGAAAACACAGCCTATTCAATGACTGGGCATATGAGATTTTGGTTATTAGGCCAATTTAAAAAAGAAAAAAAAAGAAAACTAGATCAATGTATATGAAATATTATTCATAGATCATTTATCATCAGCGAATTGATTTTAGCAAGGGGTTGACTAATGTTCAAATTTTCTTTTGGTGAAATAGTCAAAGGTATGAAGATTACTTCTCGTCAGCACTGGCTTAAGTTTTACAAGTTGACTGTGTGTGCATAGTGCTTTATTCATATTGTGAGCACTTTTTCTTTCATTTCATTTTGACTAGTGACTTGAGAGAGAAATATTCTGCAGATATGCTGTAAATACATGGTGCTCTCATTGGGTAGAAGAGTATAAGGCTATCACATAATCACACTTTTAAGAATGATTTTAGTGTCAATAATAAGAAGTACCTTCTTACTGTTGCCACTATGAGCACTGTTGAAATTCAAGAGGAATTGTTAGAAAAGAAATTAATTTCTATATTGATTAAGGGAAAATCTCCTTAGTGCTTGAAAACTCAAGGCCATGGTAATTTCTTGCATCTTATGATATCAAGTTGACCACTTTCCAAACTTTTGACAAGAAATAAATCCTCCTTGCTTTTGCCTGATGTTTCTGTAGATAGGTTACTTTTTTGAATCCTTCATGAACATTCAGAATTAGGAGTGCTGCCAAAAGGTTCAAGAACTTGCATCTGAGTAAGTAACTTCTTTGGAAAAGAAATAAAATCAAAGTTATCTGGCATCAACCTTGGTACCCTAATTTGCAGGAGCCTGTAAAATTATCTTTCCTTCTCTTGAAATTCATCTCTGGCTACTTGTGCAATACTGGATTGGTATGGTTGCTTTCCAAGAAACCCTGTCTCAGTTCCCAAGTACTTTACTGGTATAAAACCATTATCACTTTGGCATGTTGCTGATCAACTTGACATATGTACAGGTCTGAGTGAAAATACTCCAGGAACATGGGGAGATGTTTGTATGACCCACTACCCATGAATGGGCATTTCAGAATGTTTCACAACTTATGATTACTTGAGTAATACTTGAGTATTACTGACCGAGTCAGAAATTAATCATCTGCCACATCCTGCGTTATTACTTACAAATTAAGAACTGATGTTTTAGGCTAATATATTCCCAATAAATTTTGCCAATCACGTTTCTTTTCATTTTTTTTATATTGAAAAATATAGTTTATTTAAGAAGTAAATGAGAAAGAGAAGAGGTTCACCTCCCCGAGGTAAAGGAGGCAGTCAAAGCCAAGAAACATGGCGACCATAGTTCAAAGAGCCACCAGAGTTTAATAAAGCAATGGCAAATGGAGAAAGAGAGAGAAAGAATAGATTCACCTCCCCAAGGTAGGGGAAGGGGCCAAAGCTTAGGAAACATGGCAGTGGCCATAACTCAAAGAACACATGGCCACATCAGAGTTTAGTAAAGCAATGGCCATCAATCATTTTTCTCTCTAACAAATTAAAAATATATTTTCAATTAAAGGACAGGTTTGCTGTGGTGGCTTATACCTATAATCCCAGTGCTTTGGGAAACTGAGGCAGGAGGATCACTTCAGGCCAAGGTTAGAGACCAGCCTAGGTAACATAGCAAGACCCTGTTTCTACCAAATAAAATAAATAAAGGATGAATCGGAGATGAGAAACACCAACTCACAATCTTAGGGAGCTAATGCTTTGTCTTTCTCATTGTTATTCAGGGGCAAAAAAAAAAAAAAAAAATTGAAAGCATGTGTTAAAGTGTTTGTTGAGAATGATGTGCTTATGACACTGTTGTCAGTCAGCTACCACAAATACTAATGAGAATTTCAGAGCTTAGGAAGCAAAGATCTTCATTAGGGCATGTGTCAAGAAGCCTTCAAATGGGAAGGCGGAGTTGAGAGTATAGGATTGACCCAGAGCAGGCCAGGCCCAGTGGCTCACGCTTGTAATTCCAGAACTTTGAGAGACTTGAGGTCCCTGTGCTCAGGACTTCAAGACCATTCTAGGCAAAGTAGCAAGATCCTGTCTCTACAAAAAAATTAGCTAGGCGTAGTGGTGTACACCCGTAGTTTCAGTCACTGAGGAGGCTGAGGTGGAAGGATTGCCTGAGTCTTGATACCATAAGATACTATAAATTATCATGGTCTTGAGTTTTAAGTATTAAGAAGATTTCCCCTTAATCAATATATAAATTAATTTCTTTTCTACCAGGTGATCCTTCCAATTCCGCCTGCACTGCAGACTGGACGACAGAGCAAGATCTTGACTCAAAACAAAACAAAGCAAAACAAAAAATGACCTAGAACAAATTATATTCTATGACCTTACTAGCTACCATTTCTTGCCTGTAATTTTATACAGATGACATCAGATTAGAATAAACTTCAAGGAAGCCTACAGGGAAGAAATAAACAACATATATGAATGGATAGAATTATTCTTTTTTCTGTATTCCCATAGCTTAAAAAAAAAGTGTAGTTTACTATATTACATTTCGCTTTACAATTAGGCATGCTTACTTTTAACATTTTTAAATTCAAGAGGGTGGCCGCATTTGCTTTTGCGACAGACACTGTGAAGTCTATGCTTCAGCACAGTGTCTGGAGCCTTACTGGTGCTCTAAAGGAAGGGTTCGTTGGCTGAGTAGGAGTTGAGAGGGGGCAGTACTGTCCCTTTGCTCTGGTGATGGTAGACGTCAGATGTTTCTGACAAAACTTTTCATAGACAAACCTCTCTCCCATATCTGCAGCTTCTCTCTCTTCTGCATCTCACACTCCTTCCCTGACTCCTCTCTCCACAGTATACTGGGGCATTTTGACCCCTCCAAACAAACATATTCACCCAAATTTGCCACCTTTTAGTAGAGTATGTTTTAAGATTCAGGGCAAGAGTTGAAACATATGGTTTGTGTTAGAGAAAGTGGAAAAAGAATTCCTACATATAGGGGGAGGGAGGGGAGAATTAGCTTTGTCAAGTATTGACTGATGAAGCAGATAAGAGAGGAAGTCCAGTTAGAGCCACACACAGAGAAATCCCGAGATGGAGAGACGTAAAGACAGAATTGAAGACACATTCACATGTTCCTGCACGTGTGCGTGTACACACACACACAAACACACACACACTCACACACTCCAACATTCCAGACTAGGGCTGAATCTGAATCTGCAAGCATGTTTACATTCACACACTCATGGGCATGTGTGCACATACACACACACACACACACACACACACACACACACACACACACACACACACCAGCATTCCAGGATTCCAGGCCAGGGTTGAATCCACTAGCATGCTCCTTGAGTTGATCTCTTTCTACTCTTTACTCCACCCCCATCCCAGTCTTTAGAAATAGAGATAACCAGCTGGGCACAGTGGCTCACACCTATAATCCCAGCACTTTGGGAGGCCGAGGTGAGAGGATTGCCAGAGCCCACGGGCTTAAGACCAGCTTGGGCAATTTGGCAAGACCTCATCTCTACAATAAATCAAAAAATTAGCCATATGTGGTGGTGTGTGCCTGTAGTTCCAGTTACTTGGAAGGCTGAGGTGGAAGGATCACCTGAGTCCATCAGGTCGAGGCTGCAGTGGCTGTGAGTGCACTCCAGCCTGGGTGACAGAGTGAGATTCCAACTCAAAAGAAAGAAAGGAAGGAAGAAAGAAAGAAAGAAAGAAAGAAAGAAGGAAGGAAAGAAATATATTTTCTTTGCAGGAATACTTTAGAACATTATTTATATTAAGAATAAAAACCCTGCAAAACACTGGGGGCTTCTCAGATACAGTACTCATTCCTTTCCCATATATAACGCTTACTTATATTTATTATAACTGTTATACATTGTAAATGTTTTCTAAGTTTATGCATATTGATATGGGAGGAGAACATCTAGAAAGAGTCTTATGCCAAGTAAGCAACTGCCCACTGCTGCCAGATGAACCACTTTTTACACTTTTCGTTTCCTTCAACCCCTGCCATTTCCTGTAACCCTTCCTCCTAAAAATAAAAAATAAAATTAAATGAAGGAAGTAAGGGTAGGAGATTTGATCAATGAAAGAAAAAGTTGCTTGTATGATATAGATTTACAAGTAATACGTCTTTTAATAAAGCTGTTTATTTCTGGATAAAAGGATCCATGGACATCCATGAAATGCAAATCTTGCACAAATGAATAAACAATCCTCTGGCTGAGAGGATTGTCATGTGCAATAGAAAAGGAAATTCCATTGTTTGGAAGTAGGTGTTATACGTGATTTTAGAGATTTATTACTACTTATTCATAGAAAAAAAATGATAGGATTCATTTTAGAAATTTTATTCTGATCATTTT
>NW_007232241.1:80171-97174 GCF_000164805.1 Carlito syrichta | reverse complement strand
GAGCATGTGTGCACACACACACACACACACACACACACACACACACACACACACCAGCATTCCAGGATTCCAGGCCAGGGTTGAATCCACTAGCATGCTCCTTGAGTTGATCTCTTTCTACTCTTTACTCCACCCCCATCCCAGTCTTTAGAAATAGAGATAACCAGCTGGGCACAGTGGCTCACACCTATAATCCCAGCACTTTGGGAGGCCGAGGTGAGAGGATTGCCAGAGCCCACGGGCTTAAGACCAGCTTGGGCAATTTGGCAAGACCTCATCTCTACAATAAATCAAAAAATTAGCCATATGTGGTGGTGTGTGCCTGTAGTTCCAGTTACTTGGAAGGCTGAGGTGGAAGGATCACCTGAGTCCATCAGGTCGAGGCTGCAGTGGCTGTGAGTGCACTCCAGCCTGGGTGACAGAGTGAGATTCCAACTCAAAAGAAAGAAAGGAAGGAAGAAAGAAAGAAAGAAAGAAAGAAAGAAAGAAAGAAAGAAGGAAGGAAGGAAGGAAGGAAGGAAGGAAGGAAGGAAAGAAAGAAAGAAAGAAAGAAAGAAAGAAAGAAAGAAAGAAAGAAAGAAAGAAAGAAAGAAATATATTTTCTTTGCAGGAATACTTTAGAACATTATTTATATTAAGAATAAAAACCCTGCAAAACACTGGGGGCTTCTCAGATACAGTACTCATTCCTTTCCCATATATAACGCTTACTTATATTTATTATAACTGTTATACATTGTAAATGTTTTCTAAGTTTATGCATATTGATATGGGAGGAGAACATCTAGAAAGAGTCTTATGCCAAGTAAGCAACTGCCCACTGCTGCCAGATGAACCACTTTTTACACTTTTCGTTTCCTTCAACCCCTGCCATTTCCTGTAACCCTTCCTCCTAAAAATAAAAAATAAAATTAAATGAAGGAAGTAAGGGTAGGAGATTTGATCAATGAAAGAAAAAGTTGCTTGTATGATATAGATTTACAAGTAATACGTCTTTTAATAAAGCTGTTTATTTCTGGATAAAAGGATCCATGGACATCCATGAAATGCAAATCTTGCACAAATGAATAAACAATCCTCTGGCTGAGAGGATTGTCATGTGCAATAGAAAAGGAAATTCCATTGTTTGGAAGTAGGTGTTATACGTGATTTTAGAGATTTATTACTACTTATTCATAGAAAAAAAATGATAGGATTCATTTTAGAAATTTTATTCTGATCATTTTTATGATTGGTTAATTTTTGTCATATTAAACACAGACATTTTACTGGTCAAAAGAAAGAAACATGCTCACATACATAAATGGCAGTGCCTTCTGGAATGCAAACAATAAAGCTATGGCCACCTATTAATCTCTCGTAGGTAATTGATAAATAATCTTCATCATCGATGCTTTAAGACTCCCATTCTTTTCAAGTAAGTCAGACTTTCTTCAGCTCTAATTTAAGGGGTCCTTCTACCACCACCAGGAATGAGTTTTTAAATGTCCTCTTCAAATAGTTGTTGAGGGAGGAGCAAGTTACTCCATGTGTGACTTGAAACTGGAAGGAAATCTCAACTGGCCTAGAAGAAACCATCATTTGTTATTGATTCTTATTTTTAATGAATTAAAAAAAAGTCAAATTAAGGATTTTCCTGTGAGTTCTAAAGCAATGCTTGTAATCCTGTTAAGGCGGCGCTAAGGTGACTTCAACACTCACACACTTACGTACACATACTCATGTATCGAAGGCCACAGATTCAAGTATTATTCAGCACTTTTCAATTTAGGGTCCAGAAGTTGTTAAGTTTGAAAAGCAGTGCACTATTCCAAGACTATATTAAGTATTTTAAAAGGAAGAACGGTGGCTCGTATAATTTAAAAAGACTTTATGAACAAGGATACTTTAAAAATTCCAGATATGCCTTAGTCGATCAGAGATACATAATTGTTTCAGGACACACCCTTCTGTAGGTATTGAACTTTTGTGACTTCAGCTCATTCTTCTAACTTACAACCAGAAGTAGCAGCAGTCTCAAAAGAGATACTGCCTTTTGGGGGCTTACTACACAGTCCTCCCCACACAAATACAGCATGATTTTCACAGTATGCCTGTGAGTTTGGGGTTATTAATATGATTTGATAGATGGAATCATAGATCCAAGAAGAAGCATGGCCAGATTTGAACTGAGCTCCGTTGCACTTGAAGCCTGTGTTTGTGGTTTCAGAATTGTGGCTCTCAAGTAGCACGGGCAATTATGTCCTCTTTACTGGAATATCTGTGCTTTAGCCAAAAGTGTTGTCAAGTGTATTTTTTTCCCCTGAAGGATCACCATTTTGCCAATTGTTTATATTATATAATCTGAGATTGTTTCCCAGTACACAAGTTTTATAAGGGCTGTGACTGTGTCTGTTTATTTCATTGCAGACAGTACCTGGCAGATTGGGGGTGTTCAATAAATATTTGTTGAATGAATTGAGGGTGGGGTAAATTATCTTGTAGATATAATAGAAGCATAGTTAAGAGTTCGGAAAAAAAATGTAGCATGCATTTTAGGTTAAAGACCAAGTTTCTAATAAGATATATTACTCAAATATGGTAACATGTTCAAATTATTTGTAAAATTTGTTAGTATATTCCAAATGAGCAACAAAATTTTTTTAATTTTTTTTATTTTTTGAGTTGGAGTCTCACTCTGTCGCCCAGACTGGAGTGCTGTGGCCACTCCTGGCCACCGCAACCTCGACATGCTGGGCTCCGGCGATCCTTCCGCCTCAGCCTTCCAAGTAGCCGGAATTACAGGCATGCGCTACCACGCCCAGCTGATTTTTTTGATTTTATTGTAGAGCTGAGGTCTCACTGCCCAGGTGGGTCTCGAACCCACGGGCTCAGGCAATCCACTCACCTCAGCTTCCCAAAGGCGCGGGATTACAGGCTGAGCCACCGAACCTGGCAACAAAATATTTATAGAAATAAAATACATGTATTAGAAATTTGGATATGATGAGTGTTTGCTTTATGATTTTCTCACATTATAAAGGTATTCAAGCCTTAAACATTGAGCGATTTAAATGTTTTCATCAGCTTCAATTTATTTGAATATATATAACTTAAAATTCAGTATACATTAATTTTCTTTTTGTTTCCATGAAACGTGTTGACTTCTTTGGACTCTGGTAACATTTTGCAGCCTCTATTAACCTGCCTAGGTGTTCAGTGACTGAATTCTTTTAAAATTTGCTATCTTCATTTTTCTTCAACCATCTTAAATTAAGGGGTATTTATTCATCATTGGATCCTTTGAGTATAATATGAGATCTGACCTGTTGTAAAAACTCAAGGAATTTTTGTGAAAAGAAAAGAAAGAAAAGAAGAAAGGGAGAGAGAGAGAAGAAGAAAGAGAGGAAAGGATGAGAGAGAGAGAGAAGAGAGAGAGAGAGAGAGAGAGAGAGAGAACTTGGATTGAAAGACATGAAGTCAAGGATCACCAAATTCGAATTCTTGCTCAGAAAGGAAGATCTATGACAACATCTACTAAGATGCTTACATGTCAAATAAGTATCCAACTAGGAAAGTCTATTGATAATTGCCTCTTTTGGATAAGACTTGTGTCCTTACTGATACTTCAAATAGGGTTTATTGAGATGAGGGAAGTACTAATTACTGTCTGACATTTCATTACAACCTATAAGTTGCAGGATTAGTAGAATCATTCAGATGGTTGTTGCCACAAGAATACATTTATTAATTAATAGCTACATCCTCCATATTCTCCAAATTCTAGGACATATAGTATATTTTTGATGACTTGAAGTTCTGTTGCATTGTTTGACTCAGTATTATATACTCAAACTACGTGCAGCTTGATAATACTTTGCTAATGTGTATCTTAAGTACTCTTATCTTTCCAAACATGAACTTCTGTGTTTTTAAAAAAAATTCTCATGCTAGCAAATATAAGGAATTTTTTTTTAAGAAAAAAAGGAAAGTGAATAAAAGTAGAACACAGAATCTGTGGCAATCAGTTCTCATGTTCACACCAGTTAGAGAATCTTTCTATTCCTCAAAGTCAATCAGGCAGCAAGCATTTATTAAACACCCAAAGGGCAAACTACATAAGACTCTTGAATAGTGATAATCTTCAGGATTATAGTGTGCCAACCAAATACTTATTTTCCATGTCACTTAGAAGGGGAGAAATTTATTTACGATGACTTTCAAACAGCTGATTAAAATACTTAACACTAATTCACCTTTTATCTAAAGATAAAATAATTAAATGGGGAACTCATGAAGAGCTCTACTCAAGTTTAGATTACACTAATGATAGGTAATTCTTGTTCTTACTCTCAGGGTGAACACAAGCAAGAAATTATTAAATAATCTCTTCTGCTAAAAATGCAAGTGCCATGTAAATTTTATATCACTTATTTGTTTAAGAATCTTTTACTGAGCACCTATTACATTGACTGGGGATGGGGGGTAGGGACAATAAACATTTTGTAAAATTCTCTGATGTTGTTGAAAGTGTCATCATGTTTTTGAATGTTTCTGTCCATAGGGTGCTCTGGGTTTTCCTGCTGGAGTAGAAAACTGCCTCATCTCCTGCTTATCTCAATGTCTAGTCAACTTGTTAAGCCCACTGTACGTTGCTCACTAAGTGAAATGTACTTCATGTGATTGTCTTTTCTGAACCTTAAATCCATTCAATTAGGGGTCATCTGATTTCCCAAACTAACCACAGAGTTATGTGGTAGAAAAAGCACAAGGTGTGAAATCAAAGGGATCACATCTTAAATTTTAGCTTTTTTACTAATTAATCTCTTGGGACAATTACTTAACTCTCATGTGTCTCAGTTTTCTTATCTATCAAATGGACCTTTACTTTTTTTCATAGAGTTTATGGGAAGATTAAAATGAAAAAATATAAAATATTCACAGCACATAGCCAACTTCTTGCCCAAATAGTAACTCAGCAAATATCTTTATCCTCCTAGTTCTTACTTAAATTAGGAAAGAGATGGGAGATAAAAGTCAAGGAGACTGAGATGGAGGGACTCAAATAATTAGAAACTACTAGAAAACTTGCCCTGGCTTTTGGGGTCACTACATTCAATGACTCGCTACTTTATTACATATTCAAAGTAGTTATTCTCTAATGAGGTTGACTATTCAGATTCCTGGGAAATGGGCCTGGGTTTTAAGCTGATATTCTGATTCAGGAGATTGAAACAGGGTCTAGAAATCTGTGTTTTGTAATACTATAGGTTTTGATGTCAAGCTAGGCTGGGCACTGCTGAACTAAGAGGTGATGTCAAAGGCCATGATGACAAGTGAGGACTGTCCAATCCCCAGAGAGCTCATGGACTCATTGAAAGAGAAGCATCTGTCTTGGTGTTGTGGTTGTGGAGAAGATGGCCATTACCCAGAAGAAGATGTAAGTCTGTTCAGACTCATCTCAGAAAGTGAAGCTTATAACAAGACCGGGAAATGTGGTGGCAGCCTTGAAGGTTAAGTTCCCTGCCATCTTGGCCTGGCATGTCTTCATCTTGCTAGGTGGAGATCCTAAGGAGGGGAATTGCTATGGCTTGAAGGTGTGAGTCTCTTCCAAAATTCACACTGGAACGTAATTCCCAATGCAACAGTATTGAGGTGGGGCCTTTAGGAGATAATTAGTCCATGAAGGCTCTATTATAAAAAGGCTGTAAAAAACTATCTAGCCTTGTTTTTAATCCTCTGCTTTCCACCATGTAAAGACATAGTGTTCGTCTCTTCCCCCTTCACCACGTGAGGGTACAGTGACAAGGAGCCATCTTGGAAGCAGAGAGCAGACACCGGATTTGCTGGTGCCTTGATCTTGGACTTCCCAGACTTCAGCACTGTGAGAAAAACACTTCTATTGTTTATAAATTACTCAGTCTCAGGTATTTTGATATCACAGCACAATCACACTAAGCAGAGTTGGTACCAAAAAGTGGATGTTGCTCTAACAAAAATCTACAAATGTGGAAGTAGCTTTGGAGCCCCAAGTAATAAGAAGAGGCTGTAAGAGTTTAGAGATGCATGCTAGAAAAAGCCTGCATAAATGGAGCATTAAGGAAAATTCTCAGAAACGGAAAGCCTTAGAGAGAGCCTAGTTTTTCTTAGAGATTATGTAAGTGGTTGTGATCAGAATTCTGGCAGAAATATAGACAGGAAACACCCTTCCATGAAGTCTTGATGAAAATGAGGTCTATCTTATTGAAAATGGGAGGAGATGGGTGTGGTGGCTCAAATCTTAGAGGCTGAGGCAAGAGGATTGCCTGAGCTAGGGGTTTGAGACCAGCCTGAGCAACCTGGTGAGATCTTATCTCTACAATAAATCAAAAAATTAGCTGGCATGGTGGCACATGCCTGTGGTTCCAGTTACTTGGAAGGCTGAGGTGGAAGGATCACCTGAGCCCAAAAAATCAAGGCTGCAGTGGCTAGCCGTGAGCATGCCAGTGTACTCCAGACTGTGTGACAGAGTGAAACTCCGACTCAAAAAAAAAAAAAAATAGGAGGAAAGACCATCCTTGTTATAAAGTGGCAAAAAACTCAGCTGGATTATGTTTGTGTCTCAGTATTTTATGGAAGGTAAAACTTAAGCGCAATGAAGTAGGATATTTGGCAAAAAAAAAGTTTACATAAAGTGTTCAAGGTGCTGCATGGCCTCTCTTGACTGCTTATAGTAAAATGTGAGATGTGAGAAACAAGCTAATGATGGAATTTATAATCAAAAGGGAAGCTGAACTTTAAGAGTTGAAAAATTCACAGCTTTAAAAAAAATGAGAAAATGTATTCAGGAGAGAACACCGAGGGTGTGACCAAGGAGCCATTTGAGAAGAAGATTAGAATGGATAGAAGGAAGTCAGCTGCTATTCATCTACACAATAGAAGAATGAACCTGAAGAAAAATGTTTATGGCTGCCACTCCCATCATAGGCTTAGAGGGTCCTGAGGACAAAGCGGATTCAAGGGAGAATTCCAGGTTGCTCTTGGAACTTGTAGCTCACTACTCAGGTTTGCTTCAAGTTTCTGCTTCATGCATTACAGCACAATTTCTTTAGCCACCCCAGCTGTGGCTCAAATGGGCCCAGGTGTGGCTTGGGCTGTCCCTCTGAAGGTACAAGTGGTAAACCTTGGTGGAATACAAGTGGTACTACCTCTGCAACTATGCAGAGTGCACGCTCTGTAGAAGCCTGACTACCTCCATTGAGATTTCAAAAGATGCCTCAGAAAACTTTGGAGCCCAGGCAGAGGGATGGAACTGTCACAGAGAGCCTTAACCAGGGCAATGCCCAGCAGAACCATGAGAACAGGGCAGTCCCTGAGATTCTAAAATAGTAGAGTCACCATAATATGATTTCAGCCCGGGAGTGCTAAAGCCATAAGATTGTAGCACATGAGAGCTGTGGTTGGGTTACACCAAGAAAACCTAGTAGAAGGAGGTTCCCCCAGAGGTTTGGAGACCCAACACTCACATAATGTGGTCAAGAAGATTGCTTTCAGACCTTAAGATTGAATGGTGTTTGCCTTGTTGGGTTTAAACTTACTTGGGACCTATGTTACTACTTTCTTATTCCTATTTCTCCTTTTTGAGATGACAATGTCTGTCTTGTGCCTGTACCATTGTATTTTGGAAACATATAGCTTGTTTGATTTCACAGATTCACTGCTGGAGAGCAATATGTCTTAAGATGAATCGTACATTGAGTTTCACTCACATCTGATGCAGATGGTATTTAGATTAGATGTTGGACTTAAATTTGATGCTGGAATGAGTTAAGACTTTGGGGGCAATTGGAATGGAATGAATGTATTTTGTATGTGAGAAGGACATATATTTTAGGGGGCCAGGGGCAGCATGCTATAGTTTGAATATTTGTGTCTCCTCCAAACTTATGTAGAAAGTGAGTCCCTAATGCAACAGAATTAAGAAGTAGCACCATTAATAGGTGATTAAGCCATGAGGCTTCTGCCCTCATGGATGGGATTAGTGCCTCATAAAAGAGCTAGAAGAAACCAGCTAGGGCCTTTGAGCCCTTCTTTCTTTTCTACCATATGAAGACACAAGGCTCAAGGCGCCATGTTGGAAGCAGACGCCAGGGCCTTACCAGACATCAATTCTGCCAGTGCCTTGACCTTAGACTTCCCAGCCTCTGGAACTGTGAGATTTAAATTACCCAGTATCAGGTGTTTTGTTATAGTAGTACAAACAGACTAAGAGATAACTGAAGTCAGGAAAAACACTGAAATATTGGAACATGGCAGAGGGAAGGACCGACAGATTATAGTGAGCACCTCAGGATCAGTGATTTGAAGAAATGGTAGAGATGTTCACCGTCCTTGCCCTCATGCTGTGGGGCAGTGAGGAGTGAGATGCAGAGCAGAATGCTCCTTAGCTACCTCCCCATTCAGACTTGCTCATCTAAGAGAAGGTTGCTTCCCTTAATGGCTTCCTTCCTCTGGAATACCGCTCAGGTCAAAGAGAGAAACCCCCATGTGTTTTTTGACAACTTTCTTTCCTCCATGCCTTAGAAGAGTATCCCATCCTCCAATATGCTCAGTGGAATTGATGTTCATGAGTGTTGGCTAAAAATGGGTCTAGCATCAACCAAGTTTGGAAAACAGTGGTTCACCAAGGATAAACAAGTTTCTTTATGCTGGAAATTCTTAGGTCTTTTAATAAGTTATGCATGATAAAAATCTGTAAGAGACATATTTAGTTAGAAGCACTTTCCCAAAATTTCTCACCACAATTCCTATAAGTCAAGATTCTTTCAATATTTAAGTGACAGAAATCCAGCTCTGACAGGCATGGGCAGAAGAGAGAATTTATTGGTTCACAGAACTTGGAAGTTCAGACATGGGTGAATTTGAGGCCCCAAATGATGTCAACGTGGTCCATCTCTCTTAGTCTCTCAGCACAGTTTTCTTCTGGGATCACGTCGTCATCATAGTCTTTCTTCATGTGGTGGCTGGCCCTTGGCCACACCAGGCTCACTCACGATAACTATGGTTACCAATTCCACTTTGGAGAAATATTCCTAGAGAACAGAACTTGTCTGAAGTGAATCACTTTTTAACTTCCTGACATTCCTCCCACTCCAAATCAGTACTTTATCATTTACACAGTTTTCATATCACTTCCAAAGGCATTAAGTACCACTTTAAGTTAATGAAATATTACAAACTCCATACTATAGTATTTAAAATCAAATCTCAAAAAAATTTTAAGTTTTTACCCTCTATAACCTATGACCACAGACTTATTTTAATTGAATTTTGTTAGAAAACTACAGAAAATATACCTAGTTGAAAATGTTTATTAGTTTTCAGCTTATTATAAATTTATGACTAGATCCTATATATACTTGACCATGAATCACAGGATTCTTTATTTGTATCCCAAGTTGGTTTTGAATCACCAAATCACAACACTGGCAGGCATTGCTAAATAGTCAATATGGAAAGGTTTCACTCTAATTGGTCAACTAGTAATTATTTTCACTTTGAAATGTGTAATAGTCATGACTTTATTTGTACATATAGAGTATTTTAGGGGACTTTGACTTTTTTAACTTGAGGAAATTATTCTAGCAAGTTAGAAATTAGATTCTCAGTGGCATGCTTATTTCTCTTTATACATATTTCCTGTGTCCTTGTGGTCAGCTAGGAAGAGAACCACAGTGAAAGCAAAATCATCTGGGATTTTTATGACTGGGATTGTAAACACTTTGGTGAATCCATTCTATGACACTACTTGTTATCTACTGATGACAATATCTCAAGATTCTTTGGCAATTTCTGAATCATTAAAAAGACCAAACTACATTTAATAATAAAACAACTGAACATTACTCATTTCACTGCTTGAAAACTAGTTATTCACATAAAACCCATGTGTGTACCTTCTCTGAATTACTTGATTAAACAGAACACTCTACAAGATAATAGAGTTTCCAATGAATTTCTGTGTCTCAAACCTTTTGAATATAATGCTTAAACTTTCATCTACATCAAAAAATACTTTTAGGTAATAGTTAACATTAATTAATTACCAAGTGCTCTATTCAGATGATCTAATTTAATCTTGACAATGAAAGAGATAGCATTTTTTTAAACCCCAGTTTTACATATAAGAAAACAGAAGCATGAGGAATTCAGATATCTAACATTGCATAGTTTGTACGTGACAGAGTTGGCTAGGCAGTCTAACTCCAGACCAGTGTTATTAAACACTGCTAATATACTAAGTGAGAGTTTGATGTGTGAGCAGATCACTTGACAATATTATCTAAGACACAACAATCATGGAAAATTTTGGATTTATCTCAAATGTAGGACAGCCCTACACACACACACACACACACACACACACACACACACACACACACACACACAGGATTCCCTGATGGCTCAGCACATTTTGGCTATTGCATGGCTTTGTGAAAAAGACTTTAACAAAGCTCCCATAAATAAGAGACCAAGTAAACAAAAATCTCATATTTGTACTGTTATACTAATAAGCTTAATAACAACAATCCACAAACATCTGCAATCATAAAATAAAAACTTCATTACCATTTCAATGCAGTCCCCACAAATCCTCAGGTTAGCCAGTGCGCCAGCTGCCTGGTGCTTCGCAACACAAAACGGCAATTCATTCCAAATTACCACTCTCTGGTAGTGACTCTGGCTCACTGGCTCCGTCCCAAGCACTCCTGCTGTCCAGGTCTATTGTTTCCCCTCACTCCAAGCCTTTTATTTCCTGGGAAAGTTTGAAGGGCTGTCTCTATGGAAAACTAGGCTAATCTTCTAACTTCTGGTTTCCCACTGTTTGTTCTCCAACATTCTGGACACATTCAGTTTTCTTTTCCTTCTATCGAGTGGCGTTTAAGACATATTTCTGGAAAGTATTTAGAGACTTCACCGAAAGAATGAAATTGAAGGAGTTAACAAAGCCTCTGCTTTTTTTTTTCTGGCTTTGTGAAATGATCAAGACCAAGATTCAGATAATGAGCTTCAATCTCCCTGTAGGAGCTGAGAAAAAACGCCCTCTCCATCGCTCCTGCCATGGGCCTCTAAGTCTTGAAATTCCATATCGAATTACAGAGAGCTTCCCTCTGAGAGTTTATGGCCTTGGAACAGCAGGTTAAAAACCAGATTGGTAGAAAATGAAAGATAGTCTTTGAGCCACATGTAACACATATACCAGCTTATAGAAATTTTATACTACTTGAGAGATCATACTTAACAGGCAGTTTATTTTTATGCTACAAAATACTTATCTATTCCCTTTCATGTGGAGCTTGAACTTTTTTGCAATCCTGAACACAATTGAATAGAGGGAATGAGAGGATATTTGATCTTAGCCCAACTGATGACATATAAGATTTCACGAAAACATTTTCCTTTGTATTAACTCTTCCAGTGCAGAAATATAGCCAAGAAATTTGTTTCTTCTGGGGATGTGAAAACCCAAGTCTGTTAACTATCAAAATAGAGGTCATTTGAATATTTCCTCTATTTATACTTTCTTATAAGGGGTTAGAAAATATCGGGAGAAATGTACTTTTTTAGTGTTAACTTCTGTTATTTTATAACCTATTACCTTGTATAGATGACCTCAAATTGTTTTTCCAGGGACTCTGAGATCAGTTTATATAAGCCTCTTCAGATTTTCACCTTGGAAATGTTCTGGAACAAGTGGATACCCTATTGAAACTGGGAGCTTGCTTCAGAGTCCATCTTCCCCTTGGATGATAGTGACTGACTGAATCCAAGGTTAACCCTTATAGCATGTACTGAGGTAGGTTACTCAGTGTTAGACATAGATAAGTTTTTTGTAGCCAGTTTTAAAGGAAAATAGGGTAAGCATTAAAAATGTGAATTTTCCAGTGCAGTCTACCACTTTAGGCCATCAAAGTTGGAGCGAGGGTAATCAGCCCATCCTCTTAGTTCACGGTTAACATAATAATCATTGTAAAAGTGTATCAAGTCTCCTGTCAAATGCAAAGGCATGTTCTTTCTCTTAAGACTCCCAAGTCCATTGGGAATGTCTCCTTTTCTCTCTCTAATACATTCTGTCTTAGACTATACTTGGATTTGCAATGAAAATCTTTTTTGTGGTGAGTCAAAGAACCCATAGAGTGTCACACCACGCCCCACCCACCAACAGTACCACAGATACCTTAACTCTTTGAGGGTGGATCTATTTTGACGTTGTCAGTGCAAGAGGAATGCCCTGTCTTCTACCCTAGAATGGAACTCTGTTGAGATAAAATATGGCAGCTATACTTGACACCACACATAGTTTTCTAGGCAGTCTGTTATATGGATAAATGTTACTATTAAATGGCAAATTTACACAGACAGAAGGTAAGCAGGTAAAAGAATCTGTCTGCAGGACTTTATTGTACATTACACAGATAACTATTGGGGGAAAATTGGTGATAAACATGGTAATGGACTCATTTTCATCGATTGAGCTCATTAATCGTCTCAAGGACCTCCTTTAAATCTTGACAAGAAAATTTCTGCCAATTCATATAAGCATTAGGGTATGATAAATGTAGATGGGACATACTGTAAAGCTGATTGATTTTAAACACAAAAACTAAGAATGAGTTAGTGTGTTACTGGTGTTGTTGGACCTCTTTCTCCAGCGATATTTCTATGCAGTCTTCTCTTTGGCAACTAGCAAATGCTGCTTGATGTATTTTTCAAGACAGAAAAATAAAGTGACACCTATTTATGGAGTTTACTCATGGATCCACATATTGTGGGTTGTTTTGACAATTGGTTTCTAAAAGCAGATTTGGGACAAAAGTAGGTATTCTTTGGCATGGTAAGTCATCACAGAATGCCCCCATGATCAACTTCTAACACCTGAAAGCATATTTTTAGGAGATCCTGACAAGTAAACTGTAGTCATTTTGGAGACATCAATGAAGCTCCTATTAATTCTTAGATGATTGATTTCCATTATGAATGTGCACTTTTAGAAATGAGATTCAACATAACTAGAAACATTTATTATGAAAGGACTACATGGAACCTTGTTGAATCATTCTTAGACATTGTATTACAACACATCATTGCAAATTTACCATACATAGATGTTTTGTATAGATTGAATTCATAAATTACCATTCTTAAAAGGAAATAGAAAAGTTTACCAATTCTGACCACCAGTGGTCAGGTATTTATGCATGTAACAGATTCCAGGAGGCAGGAAAACTTGGAATAGGGTGTTAGTCACAAAATTTGATAGCTTCAACTTTTTACAGAGTACAACATTCAGTATCTTGTGTAGACACATGGTGTAAATGGGCTGTTGAATAACTCTTGCTAGGATATTTAGAATATTGAATTAAAAACTAATAGATAACCCCTTAAAGGACAAAGGAGATAGAACTCTCAATCAAAATCTTCAATAGGATATATGCATATATCCCCCCATGCACATTTACAAAGAGATACAACATTTTTGCTTAGAAAATATCCGTATACTTGAGAAATATATAAAAAACCGACAAGTGCATGGCAATATTCTAGGAATATTATATAATAAATCACCCAAATAAAAATCCATATCACTTAGAAATATGCACTTTAATTCAGAGAACTGGATTCTCTTAGACAAAAAAGTGAATGAAACAACAGACCTTTTTTGAAGAAAACTTGATTCTTCCTACCAAATTGTTAAATTTAATGATAATTTCTAAAAGTACCACTCATTTGCTTTGTCCTTCAGCTCTGTTAAAATATAGGACTAGTGATCTTGCACAGAGTCTGAGCCAGAGCCTGAGGCTGCACCAAGAGTGGGCGCAAGCCCCTGGCACATCCTTGCTGCACCTCAACCTGCCATGGCCCATGGAGCCCTTCCCCGCTGCCTCTGTGCTCCTGAAGCCTGCTGGCTGTCCCGACCCTCAACCTGATCCAGCTTCCAGACCCTCAGCCCTGCCCGGGCCAGCCTCTCCACAGGATTACGCTGCCACCCGGGGGATGATGAATGGAGAATAAATGGTGTCCAAGCCAGACAGTAGTGGCTTCCTGCTGCTCTTCCTGCTCATGGTCAGTGTCACCGAGCTGCTGCAGCCAGATGTACTCCTTCCCTGAACTGTACCAAGAAAATGAAGTCTTTCAAATGTGAGGCGATTTATTCATCAGGCAGAGGAATCCTAGTGTCACTGGCCTGAAGTACTTTTAGGGGCCCATGAACATCAGAAGAAAAGTGAACTTTTAGGTGAAAGAAGATGTTTTTATACATACATATATTAACATAGTCATCTTTATACCAACAAGGTGGAAAAGCATGATTCATAGTATTTCTAGTGGAGAGGAGGGTCCCATGAAGGCAAGCATGAACCAACTACAAAACCAAAAGAAAGACAACAAACAAAAAGGAACAACAACAACAACTCTGTAAGAACCTTGTGATAGGGATCAACTCTCACATTTCAATAATTAGCCTAAATGTGAATGGACTAAATGCACCACTGAAAAGACATAGAATGGCAAAATGGATAGAATATCACCAGGCAACAATTTATTGCCTTCAAGAGACTCACCTCACTAGAAAGGACACTCTCAGACTCAAAGTAAGAGGACGGGAAAAAAATTTTCAGGTGAATGGAACACAAAAGAAAGGAGGAGTCACGTCCTTAATTTCAGACAAAACACCCTTTAAGCTATCAAAAATTTAAAAAGACACAGAGGGGCCACTACATAATGATAAAAGGTTCAATCCATCAACAAGAAATATCCATCCTAAACATATATGTACCTAAAATACGAGCAGCAACTTTTATAGAGCAGCTTCTAGGTAAACTCAAAAAATATATTGACTCTAACACTATCATAGCTGGGGACTTCAATAACCCACTCACAACCCTAGACAGATCATCAGGACAAAAAATTAGCAACAAGATTCGGAACCTCAATGTGACTCGACCAAATGGATTTAATTGATACTTACAGAACACTCCATCCAATGACCACATGGAATGTACTGTAAGATTGACTACATACTTGGCCATAAATCAAGCTAAGCAAATTTAAAAAGATTGAAATTTTGCCATGCACCTTCTCGGACCACAGTGGAATAAAAATAAACATCAGCACCAACAAGGTTGCCCCAAAACCCACAAAGACATGGTGCATGATGCTAAACAACTCCTGGGTCAATGAGGAAATCAAAACAGAGATTAAAAGATACTTGGAAACAAATGAAAATGAAGAAACATTTTATCAAAATCTCTGGGATGCCATGAAAGCTGTAGTAAGAGGGGAATTCGTATCCCTACAAATGCACGTGAAGAAAATGGAAGGATCACAAGTTTAGAGCCTAACAAGTCACCTAAGGAAGCTGGAAAAGCAAGACCACCAAAACTCTAACTTCAGCAGAAGAATCCAGATCACCAAAATAAAAGTCCAAATCCAGGACATAGAAGACAAAAAGATAATACAAAAAAAATCAATGAAACAAAAAGCTGGTTCTTTGAAAGGATAAACAAGATTGATGGTCCCTTAGATAAACTGACCAAGAAAAAGAGAGAAAAAGCCCAAATAAACACAATCAGAAGCACAAAAGATGAAATCACATCTGACCTTGAAGAAATACAAAAGATCATTAGAGACTACTATGTACACTTGTATGGAAACAAACTTGAAAACCATAAGAAAATGGAAGACTTTCTGACATCACACAACTTGCCTAGATTGAAACAAGAAAAAATTGAGACCCTAAATAGACCAATAACAATCAAGGAAATTGACTATGTAATAAGAAAACTACCTACAAAAAAACCAGCACTGAACCAGATGACTTTCCAGCAGAATTCTACAAGACATTTAAGGAGGAGCTGATACCAATCCTACTGAAAGTATTCCCGGCAATTGAGAAAGATGGAACTCTCCCCAAATCATTTTATGAAGCTAACATCACATTGATACCCAAGCCAGGTAAAGACCCAACAAAACAAGAGATCTACAGGCCAATATCTTTGATGAACATAGATGCTAAAATTCTCAACAAGATTCTAGCTAACTGGATTCAACAACATATCTCAAAAATCATCCATCATGACCAAGTAGGCGTCATCCCTGGGATGCAAGGCTGGTTCATAAAACCATAAGTGTAATTAAATACATCAACAGATGTGAAAACAAAAACCACAAGATTATGTCATTAGATGCAGAAAAAGCTTTTGATAAAATCCAGCACCCCTTCTTGATGAAAAACCTTGAACATCTAGGCTTATGTGGAACATAGCTCAAAATAGTAAAAGCCATCTACGAGAAACCCACAGCCAGCATACCCCTAAACAGAAAAAAATTGGAACCATTTCACTTGAAAACTGGAACAAGACAAGGATGCCCATTCTCACCCCTCCTGTTCAATATAGTATTGGAAGTCCTGGCTAGAGCAATCAAAGAAGAGAAGGCAATCAGGGGTATTCAAATAGGAAAAGAGGAAGTTAAGCTATCTCTCTTTGCAGACAACATGATTGTGTACCTTGAAAATCCAAGAGAATCTGTCAAAAACCTGCTTACACTGATAAAGGCCTTTGGCAAAGTCTCAGGATATAAAATAAATGTGCAAAAGACAATCACATTTATTTACACCAATAATAAACAAACAGAAACCCAAATAAAAAGCACAATTCCATTCACAATAGCCACAAAAGAAATGAAATACCTTGGCATCTTCCTAACCAGAAACGTGAAAGACCTTTACAATGAAAACTACAAAACACTGCTCAAAGAAATCAAAGATGACACAAACAAGTGGAAAAATATCCCATGCTCATGGATTGGAAGAATCAACATGAAGATGTCCATCTTACCTAAGGCAATCTATAGATTTAATGCAATACCCATCAAATTACCAGCAACATTCTTCTCAGAGCTAGAAAAAACAATACAGGAATTCATATGGAAACACAAACAACCAAAAATAGTCAGAACAATCCTCAGCAAAAAAAAAAAAAAAA
>NW_007232241.1:36698-80097 GCF_000164805.1 Carlito syrichta | reverse complement strand
TCTTCGACAAAGCCTCCACCACCCACCACTGGGGAGAGGAGAACCTATTCAGTAAATAGTACTGGGATAACTGGCTGACCACATGCAGAAGGCACAAACAAGACCCCTATGTATTCCCATACACAAAAATTAACTCTAAATGGATCAGAGACCTAAATGAAAAACCTCAAACCATAAAACCTTATAAAATGCAGGACACACCCTTATGGAAATTGGAACTGGCATTCAATTCTTGAACAAAACCCAAAACACATGGGCCATAAGAGATAAGATAGACAAATGGGACCTCATTAAATTGACAAGCTTCTGCAAAGCCAGAGAAACCATCAAGAGAGCAGGGAGACAGCCTACAGACTGGGAAAAAGTATTTGCCAACTCCAGGTCTAACAAAGACCTAACATCTTGGATCTAGAAGGAACTCAAACGTGCTGAAAAGAAAAAAACAAAAATCCCATTACAAAGTGGGCAAAAGATATGAACAGACACTTCTCAAAAGAAGACATAGGAGCGGCCAACAGACACATGAAGAAATGTTCAACATCACTAATCATCAAGGAGATGCAAATTAAGATACCACCTAACTCCAATCAGAATGGCCATTATCAATAACTCAAAAAAATCAGTGCTGGAGAGGATGTGGTGAAGAGAGAACACTTCTACACTGTTGGTGGGAGTGTAAACTAGTGCAGCCTCTGTGGAAATCAGTGTGGCGATTCCTAAAAGCTCTAAATAGCCACCTCCCATATGACCCCACAATCCCCCTACTGGGAATATACCCTGAAGAACTCAAATCACTCTATGAAAAAGATACCTGCACACGTATGTTTACTGCAGCATTGTTCACAATAGCAAGATCATGGAACCTACCACACTGTCCATCAAAAGAGGACTGGATTAAAAAAATGTGGTACAAATACACAATGGAATATTACACAGCCATAAAGAAGAACAAAATCATGAATTTTGCAGCAACCTGGATGGAACTGGAATTTATAATACTGAGTGATCTCTCACAGAAACAAAGATCTGAGTATCACATGTTCTCACTGATAAGTGGTCCTTGAACAACTATCTGTAATACTATAAGAAAAGGATTGACAATGGTGGGAAACTATGGGGGGGGCAGGGAAGGGAAGGGAAGTGGGATTAATAGTAGTCGATATCTGTCTGGGGATGGGGGGGCATGCCTCATCAACAAGGGTACCTGCTTAATGCATATTTGTATACCTAACCTTTAACTGTACCCCACAATTTTAAAATAAAAAATATGTTAAAAAAAATAGGACTAGTGAAAACAAGATGGTGGATTTGGTTCCCAGGAGACAAGCCAAGCTTTCCTTAGGATTAGATTCAAATTTCTTATTTTTGTGGTAATGTCTAACCATAGAAAGACTTGTTAAATGTTACCATAAAAACAAGACATTTGAATTGAATCTTATCTTGTCCGAGCATGGTGGCTCATACCTGTAATCCCAACACTTTGGGAAGCTGAGGTGGGAGGATTGCTTAAGCCCAGGGGTTCAAGACCCAGCCTGGGCAATATAACAAGACCTTATCTCTACCAAAAAAAAAAAAAAATTAGTGGGGCATGGTGGCATGTGCTGTGCCTTTAGTCCCCGCTACTCGGAAGGCTGAGGTGGAAGAATCAACTGAGCCTAGGAAGTTGAGGCTGTGGTGGGCCCTGATTCTGGGTGACAGAGTGAGACCCTGACTCAAATCATACTAATACTAATACTGCTACTGATGTTAATATAAAATCAGTAAAAGACCTTCTGAGTACTTTCTGTTTTGACTTCTTGATAAGTAGATTTCTTTAGACTGATCTCATTTTTTAGAGGCCAGATAAGTTACATTATCATTACAATGCCTTTTGATTTCTAGTGATGATTTATTCTAATTTAAAAATCTTTCTTAATTTTTCTGCAACTTGGAGGTAGACTAAATTAACAACTATTGTACAAAGGAAAAGGTATAGACATTAATTTTCTGCCAAAGACAATTTGGGAACTAAGAGTAGAGGCAGAACTGGAAACTGAAGTGGGGGGAAGCAGAGGAAGTGGACAATTATTAATAAAACCACCCTGATTAAGTTCAGTATATTGAAATATTTTAACAAAATGAGAAGATCATTCATGCCCTGAGGGAAAATTGCCATTCCATTCTAGATGGAATTCCTATTTTTGAGAACTGCAAATTTGCTAACATAGTAGATTCATCCAAAATTAGCTCATAAAATGCTTGCAATAAGCAACATCTCCAAATCATGGTCAAATGGCATTTTGTATAAATATTCAGCAACAAAATATCTTACATAGGTTAAAATATAATTATAAAAATGGTTCCTATTTCTTCAGAATTTCATTACCATGTTTTGCAAATTTAATATCATATACTGAGTTGATACAAGCCAAAAAAATAATATATTTTTGTGTCTGGCAAGGATACCCAGCTTCTGTACTTAAGAACCATGAAAGGCTGTCCTCAAAAATATGTGAAACTTTTTCATTGAGTGAAACACTGCTAATGCCATGATTGGTTACTAGCCACATAATTTATCTCAGCAAGTCAAATGAGACCTTTCTACTAAGTGCCTACAGTGTGCAAAATGGCATGCTTAGTTTAACAAAAAATAAATAAATAAATAAATAAAACAAAAAACACTTGGTATAGCGGATGATACATAATAAGATCTCAATTTTAAAATAATTTTTTCCATGACTTTTAAATTAATTAATTATTTAGAGATAGGGTCTGATTCTGTCATCCAGGCTGGAGAACAGTCACACAATCATGGCTTACTGCAGCCTTGAATGCCTAGAATCAAACAATCTTTCTTCCTGAGCCTCCCAAGTAACTGGGACTACAGGCATGCTACACATTCAAAACAATGTATTGTTTTGAAAGGGGCTAAAGGCACGGATTCTTTGTAGAGATGGGACTCACTATATTGTTCAAGCTGGTCTTGAAATCCTGGCCTCAAGTGGTCCTTCCACTTAAGCCTCCCAAATCAATGTACTGAGGTTACAGGTGTGAACCACCATGCCTGGCCGTTTCTTTTGACTTTTAATATGAGAAGAAGGTTGGGATAAAAAGAAGTAGGAAAAAGTTCAGCAGAGTTCAAAAGATGACGTTGTGGTTTATGTGTTCTCAGAGTCAAGAAGAGAGGAGTGCTGACCTGTCTCCTTTCTGTCATATCCATTGGTTAGTCAAGGTACAAGTTTATAACATAACCAGTCTGGCTTAGGGGTGTGGTAAAGGCAAAGCTTGACTAGTCTCCTGGAAACTGAATCTGACATCTTGTTCTCACTAGTTCTGTATTTTAACAGAACTGGAGGACAAAGCAAATGAGTGGTGATTTTAGAAATTATTGTTAAATTTAACAATTTGGTAGGAAGAATCAGTGTAGTCCTCTCCCTTCTTGACAATTATATCTAAGTGGACTACTATGATCTCATTGGGTGGAATCTGCTAGAAAATTATTTGGCTATTTTTATCTTTAGAAAATTCAGGGTAAATTCCAAACAGAGTTATAAACCATAGGATTTTTTAAGCCTACATGGTGATTGTTGAAATAGCCCAAGGTCTCCTAGGCCCCCTTGAAATCAGGTTCCAGGCCAGGTTCGGTGGTTCAGTCTGTAAACCCAGCACTTTGGGAGACTGAGGTGAGTGGACTGCCTGAGCCCGCAGGTTCGAGACCAACGTGGGCAACTTGATGAGACCTCCTCTCTACAATAAATCAAAAACTTAGCTGGGCGTGGTAGCATGCACCTGTAGTTCTGGCTACTTGGAAGACGCGGGGGTGACTGTGAGCATGCCACTGTACTCCAGCTTGGGGGATGGAGTGAGATTCCAACTCAAAAAAAAAAAAAAAGAAAAAAAAGAAATCAGGTTCTAAATCTGGTGATTAGAGCAATTCTCACACTCTCTCTTCCTCATTGAAAATCTGAAAGCAGCTGACTCAGTTTCTTCTGTTCCTGTCAGGATTAAGTCAACAAAGGAAAGGTACTTTATAAACAATAGTGGGATCACTGTCCCAACAATAAAGCATTTGGTTTATTTTTCCTCTATAGATATGCTAGATTTGGACAGAGTGATGGATCCTGAAGAGGCACAGTCTTCCCTTCCACCTGAACTGAGCTGATCCTGTGACATGCTTTTTTGCAACAGAAGTGATGCTGTGTAAGGATACCTTCCGGAGCCCTGTGAGAAGTCTGAGTGACATGGAGAGACCACATGAAAGAGAACCCAGGTACTCCAGTCAACTGCCCCTGCTGAACTTCCAGTAATATGAGTGGGTGCCAACTTGGGTTCTTATTCAGTCTGGCACTGGAGGAGTGTAGCCCCAGCTGACAGGACATAGAACATGGAATGGAAGAACTGCCCAGTTAGTCCACGATATCTTTAAAGACAAAGTAATGATTGAAATTTTCTGTGCTTATAAGTTTTAGGGTGAGTTTATTATGCATCAAAACACATGGAGACATTAATACTCTCTCCAAGTTTGCCTTGAGCTCAGTGGCATTTATTTGTAAGATGTCTAGCTGGGGGATATCTCTGGTTTTGAATTTTTTTTTCTCTAGACATATGTAAAGTTTTGAATGTGTAAAGATCAAAGTTGGGGCTGTGGCAGCAAAAGTACCACACATGCTTAAATCACTGGAAAGAGAATGAAGTAAAATGTGAAGACAATGATTGTTGCTGGGGAAGAGGTCTGTGCATGTGGGGTGAGGAGGTTACATCAGTGTCATCTGGTTACTGTAACGTGCCAGTACCCCCTGGGAAAAGCTCTTGAACTTCAACATTCCTCCCAGAATTTTTGAGTTGCATGAATAAACCTTCATTCTTTTATTATTTTCATATTGAATTAGAAACTCTTTTACATAAATATAATTTTCTTCAGCAACTGTTGATTTTTTTGGACCATGAAATTTAGCAGGAAATTAAAAGCATGAAGATTTACATAGCATAATGCTGAGTTATGCAAGTTTGAAATAAAACTTTATCTAATTCTGTCACCAAAATCTGTTTTTTAGCAGCATAAGGCCTGACAAGCCCTCACTACCCACATTCATATTTGTGAATGCCACCTCACTCTCCTCCCAAGATGATTCTGTGGCTCACCAGTTTGATGGGCCTGTAGAAAATGCACTTGCCAATAGCCTGGGTCAGGTGCCAGTTGCTTTTGAGCTGTTTTAACTGCCATGTCCCTTCTGGAGAGCACAGGTTGCCAAGGCAGTAGCAGAAGTCAGGAGAGAGTCAAGGTCGGGAGATAACAGACATGGCATCAATCCTGGTAGATATTAGCAGAGTTAACCTTGGGGTGTGTGCCTTAGGTACAAGGCCAAGAGTTTGACCCAAGCCTTCAGGCTGGTGCTGAATTTTATGAGTCCTTAGTTCTCTATCTATTTTAAGCAGTTATCAGATTCCAAGAGAAAAACTGACTAGAAACCTGGTAGGGTTATTGTTTAGCCCAAATAGAAGCAAGAATAAAAGACCAGATCTCAAGGCTCTGGCCTTTGGTGTAAGGCCTTGAGCCAAGGGTCCTGGTGCTGAAGTACTAGGTAAAGAAAGGACAGATAATAAGGAGCTCAAGGTAATAAAGGGGGATGAAAAGTGTCAAGTCCAAGGAAGTAGGCAGAGCAAGAATGTCACAAAGGGTCGGCAACAAAGAGACAGATCAGGTTTAGGAAGTAGGTTTTTGGATGAACAATGGTACAGATGATGGAAGATTTTCAGATGTTATCTGCAGCCAAACCTGTGGGAAAGGTGAAATAGGCACCAGAAAGATCCCTGGATTAAGAATCAGGAGGACTGCAATGCAGACCTCGTTTAAAAGCAAGCCAGCTAAGTGACCTTTAGTAAGTCAATGTATGTCAAACAAGCAACAACAACATGATGATCGGATTGGTACAACCCAGGGGTGGTATTGTTTCAGCAAATGACATGTCCACGCTCACTCACCACTAGAGTATGTACTGTGTTCCATCGAGATGAGTCTCTGAGACAACTAACCTGTAGATTATGTATTCAAATTCTACACAGAGTCGCATCTTTGTTGTTATAGTTTTCCTGTCTCCAATAACTCGTCTAGCTGTGACTATATGCTCCTTTTATTTTAGTCTTGAGTCAGTTTATTTTCATGGTTGTGTTGGCTGCTAACTAAAGACATTAGAAATATAGGAGCAGCTCCTATTGTCACTCTGGACCCAGATTATTGAGTGTTGGGAAGAACTTGGGCATAGTGTCTTTGGACCAACCTTTATTTTTATTTTTACGTTTTGAGTTGGAGTCTCGCTCTGTTGCTCAGGCTGGAGTGCAGTAGCATGATCACGGCTCACCACAACCTCCACTTCCTGGGCTCAGGTGATCCTTCTATCTCAGTCTCCCAAGTAGCTGGGACTACAAGCACTCACCACTGTGCCTGGTTAATTTTTTTGATTTTTTGTAGTGATGAGGTCTTGCTATATTGTCCAGTCTGGTCTCGAACTCTTGAGCTCAAGCAATCCTCCCACCTTGGCCTCCCAAATTGTTGGGATTGTAGGCATGAGTTACCACAACCAGTCTGGACCATCCTTTGTGAACTAAAATGAAGAAGGGTTTCATGATTGTGGGTAGGAGGTGAGGATTTACCAAAACTAGAAATCAGAGGATGTCTCTTGATGTTCAAAGTGAAGGAACTTGTTTGAGGGTGAAGGATCTTTTTCTGAAAGGCACAGAGATCTGCAGAATACAGCCCTTGCTGTGTTAGCGTTCTTTAGTAGCTCCTTGAGACAGATAGGGAACAGAGAGGGCAACTTTTTTAAACAGACTAAAAATATATTGTCCTACATAAGTCACAGTATAAGTATTAACAGGTATTTATCCTCTGAGAAGTCAAATGTATTTTGCTTTCCCTCTCAAATCCTGCATACGAGTGTTCTGGGATTCGTGTCATAATCAAATAGTAGAGTCTACTTTCCTCTTCTCATCCATGGAAGGGGGTAGGAAAGTTAGACACAGATTAAAGTTTGATTTCATATTTAACAAACATACCATCAGTCTTATCAATATATGGTTCTGATTAAATTACTAAAAAATCATTCTCATCATCACCACCATTATTACAATTCCAGTATAGGTACCTACTTCATACCAGCCATCGTGCCAAATACCAACATCCTGTGACCTATAGAATGACCCCAAGAATGCTATGAGGTTGGTCTTCTAGCCCCTGTTTCAGAGATGAGGATTCTTCAAGTTAGTTGAGAAAATGCAAAATATTTAACAACCAGTCCCACAAGGTCTTCAGTGGCTTATCTGAAGTGATGCACAGATATTCTAGGGTTAACAGGTTGAAAATTTAACTCTCATCCACCCCTGTACTCCATTTCTGGTTAGGACCTATTCTTTCCTCAAGTTTCCGTTTAAATATCATGTCCTAAAAGAGGTATTCTAAGGGCCTGGGCTAGTGGTCCCTCTGTGCTGCCCTCATGACACTGTCTCTTTGAGTAAAGTCAATCACCCCTAGAATAACTTACACATTTACCATCTGTATAACTCTATTCTCACCAGAACAGTGTTCTTTTGCTCGTTCGTTCTCTGAGATCACCTTGCAAAAGGGATAAAACTCTCTTTTTTTAGTGGTCTATCAGTTATCTACAAGATTAGTTAAATTTTGTGTTTCCATTATATGTAATTATAATGCATAAATAATATCTACACACGTTCTAAATTTGTTGGCACCAAGTTGTGGCCCTTTACTTGTTCATGGAATAATAAGAGTAGAACAGAGGTGCACACAAGGCAATCGTGTATTTGTGCTAAGTGAAAATCAAATACTGTCACAGTATGCCACATAAATGAAGAGTTTATAAGTACTAATATAAAAAGAATGTGCAGGAGATGGTACGCGATGTTATGAAACTGGAGTATGTTGTGAGTTACTATTGGTTTTAATAGACCATCTCCTATTACACTCAATTAACGATGCTAATTTGAATTTTACTGGCTTTGAAACTACTTTTATTTTAGACTTTTGGCACCTTTTTATAACAGTATAAGAGCTGGGTGTATATTGTATTCATATCCAGTTTTATGCTTATATATTTTTATGTAACATTGTAATACAATAAATTTGTTAGCACTAAGTGTCTGGGAGAATTTGGTTTTTTGCCCGTAAAAAAGAGACTTTAACATTCCCCAAGTCCAAGAAACAGTGCATAGAACAGTAAAATCCATGAAGACAGGACTTGTATTTTTCTTGTTCATGGCTGTATCTCCATAGCAGGTGTACTGTCCACAGTCTAACACATAGCATATTCTCAGTGAATACTTGGGGAAAAAATACTTGGGGAAGCTAAATATTCCATTTTATGCCTGAACTCTTTCTAATCTGTTCCACTGTGTGAGTTCATTCTCTGGGCTTCACAGTAAGTGAACACTGGCCTACCTGACTTTTTTTTTTTCCTCTTCCTGCTAATTTCTTGTGCTCTCCAGTCCAGCTGACAGCACCCTTGGTAATCCCACTTCCCTGTCAGTCTTTCTGGGCCAGTCTTACAGAACTCCTAGCAAAAAATAGACATATTGCTTTATGGAATGAGTCATCTCCAGGCTCTTTTTCATACCAAACATTTTTAGAGTACTTTGTAACATGATCCAATTTCTCAAAAATTTCCAGCAAGTTTCAGGAGCATACCTTCACATGAACACACTTTGGACATTATAGCCAATGACACCAGGGTGTAATAACACAGAAGATTTCTTTGACAACAAATAATTTAAACCCCAAGATAAGAGGTAAAACAAAATAACCTTAATGTCTTTTAAATGCATTCATTTTGAGATACATTCCCCAAATATTTTACCAGGAAACAAAATGCTAGGAGAGGTATAATAATAAGAGCTAGGCAATGTTTTTAAATGAAAAAAATGTTCTCTCCTTAACTAAATTGCTAAAATAGTCTGCACTGATATAATCACTTATCTTGTATCTTTATAGAGATAAAAGAATGTAGAGATAAAGAAAGACAGTGAACTTAGAATAAATATTATTGTGCCACTTATTTCTTTGAGTCTCTTATTTAATTCTCACAGGGTTATTGTGAGGTAATATATATGTGGATCTTTTTTCAACTAGAAAATCTATGTTTATTTAAGATGCTTTAAAAATGATTATAGAAGAAATATTGCATCTTGAGCAAAGAGTAAATGCATATGCAATGTTGCTAGGTATTGTCAAATCCTCCTCCGTATCATACCATTTTCTTCTGCATTAACAATACACAAAAGTACCTGTTTCTCCAAAAAATACAAAATAAAAATACAAATAAAAGTGATTGGCTAAAGTCATTTGATTAGCCAGCTAATAAATCTATCTGCTACTTACTGGTTATTTTATTTTTGTGTTTTTCAAGTTTGAAAAAAGAATCATTTATTTTAAATTAAAAATTTTTTATTACCACTTTTTAATTTTATTTATTTATTTATTTAAATTTTAGATTCAAGGAATATTATGCAGGACTGGCTTCTATTGACCCTGTCACCCAAATGGTGAGTATGGTACCTAATAGGTAGTTTTTCAGGTCTTGTCCTCCTCTCTTCCTCCCCACTTTAAGAGTCCTCAGTGTCTGTTGTTTCTGTCCTTAGGCCCATGTGTATCCTAATAGGCTACTTTTCCCACCCCAACTCAAAAGGCTTTCTCCATTTTGTTTCTTTGGGAAAGGAATACAAAAAGTCTTTCCAGTGGGCGCAGTGGCTCACGCCTGTAATCCCAGCACTTTTGGAGGCAGAGGGGAGAAGATTGCCTAAGCTCAGGGGTTTGAGACCAGCCTGAACAACATGGCAAGACTTCATCTTTCCAATAAATCCAGATATTAGTCAGGCGTGGTGGTGTGCGCCTGTAGTTCCACCTACTTGGAAAGCTGAGGCAGAAGGATGATCTGAGTCCAGCGGGTCAAGGCTGTGGTGGCCACGAGCATGCCAATGCACTCTAGCCTGGGTGACAGAGTGAGACTCTGACTCAAAAAAAAAAGTCTTTCCATCACATATGGTAGATATCTATATATCTATCTATACATCTATCTATATCTATATCTATATATATTTGTATTTATTATATAATTTATTTTGTGAATATTCCAAAGCTGAGCCTGTTCATATTTTTTTTCTCCCTACCCCTACTAACGCCTTCTCTTCTGTCTGCCACTATGGCCCAGGCCCAGATTCTGGGGCAGGTACAGCGAGGGGTAAGTTTCTACTAACCTCTAAAGTGCTAATAGGTTACTTTCAAAACAACCATGTGAATTACTTTATTACCACTTCAACTGGATTTAATAATCATACCCGAACTGAATGACTGTCACAGAGGTGGCTGGAAGGTGAGATGTATCATAGCACCCATTTCTCTGGGATTTATCATTTAGTTAGAGGATTGCCTACGCAATTGTGTTTTTGTCTATTTGGCATCTGTCATGACTGTTTTAAAATTAATATGATTGTATGACATGTATGACTGTAGATTATGAAGACATTTAAAATATCATTAAAATATCAATGGAATAATGTAACAGAACAAAGTATTACCTATACAGATTTTTAAAAAATTACTAAAATGTGTTATTTCTCGTTCTCTGTGAATTAGGTTTGTGGCAGATGGGAGATGGTATGGGTCATCTGGTAGTGGGAAGCTGCCATTCTAACAAACACCTGCTCTGGGGTGTCATTCTCCCTCCCCTCCTTTTCATAGTAGTAGAGAAAGCAGTTTCAAGAAAAAAAAAAAAAAAACCAAAACCAAAAAGAAAAACAGGAACACAGGAACCATGGCATTCATCATTGTTTTTTATGTGGTTCTTCTTGTACTACCAAGATCACAGCTACGGGATCGTGAAACCACAAGGTGTTCTCATAAGGGAGAGTAAAAAAAAAAAAATTGTGTTCTAGGTCATTCTACCATTTACTGCCAGTGCGTATTTCTAAACCTAGGGTTCTTAACTATGATTTGAAGGTTCATTGAGAAAATGTATATGAACCTTATGAGTATAGAAAGCCATCAATGCTAAAGTGGGATTTTACAGAATGTGCCCCATGCTGGTAATGTGTACTGTGAAAAATAAAAAAGAAGGCAGGTGTGGTGGTTCATGCCTGCAGTCCCAGTACTTTGGCAGGTTTAGGTAGGAGGATTGCTTGAACCCAGGAGTTTGAAACCAGCCTCATTTCCACAAAAAATAAGCAAAATTTAGCCAGGTGTGGTGGTGCTTGCCCAACTACTTGAGTGACTGAGGATGGAGGATCACTTGAACCCAGGAGTTTGAGGCTGCAGTGAGCTGTGATCTTACCACTGCATTCCACCCTGGGTAACAGAGTGAGACCTCCATTAGAAAAAAAAAATCAAGCCGGGCTCGGTGGCTCAGCCTGTAATCCCGCACCTTTGGGAGGCTGAGGTGAGTGGATTGCCTGAGCCTGCGGGTTCGAGACCCGCCTGGGCAATGAGACCTCATCTCTACAATAAATCAAAAAATCAAGCTGGGCTTGGTAGCGCATGCCTGTAATTCTGGCTACTCGGAAGGTTGAGGCGGAAGGATCGCCAGAGCCCAGCAGGTCGAGGCTGCGGTGGCCGGGAGTGGCCACTGCACTCCAATCAGGGTGACAGAGCTAGACTCCAACTCAAAAAAAAAAAAAAAAAATCAAAGGGAACATAGACCTAAAGGGGGAAGAAGTCGGGGGAAGAGTTGAAAAATTACTCACTGAGTACCATGTACTCAGTGGATGATGGGCTTAATAGAAGCCCAAACTTCGCCACCACACAATATACCTATGTAGCAAACCAGCACGTGTATTCCTTGAATCTAAAATAAAAATACCAAAGTAAATAAACATGTAAATAAAAAGGAAACATTCAAAACTTAAATAGGTTTTTTTTAAAAGACAGTATATAATTGGGCATTTCTCAAACTTTTTTCCCCAGGAACCTTTTCTTCTATTAAAATTCAGTATAATTATGTTCCACTGCACCTACATGTGAACATCACTGAAAAGACCATGGCAGGGCCACATCTCTTAAGGTAGCATGGCTGGTGCAGAGATTGGGGCAAACCAGTTTCGTCTCTTCATAATTCTGACATGCACCCTAATTAGTGAAGGTGTTTAGGACATGCTACCCCAGAATAGGTTGCTTTGACATATTGATCATTTTTTTTCACCTTTAATGTATATCATTTATTTCTCCTGACTCACTGAAGCATTGCACCCTTTGGCCAACATCTCCTTATTCCCCTCTGCTCCCAACCTCTGGTAACCACCATTCTGCACACTGCTTCTATGTGTTCAATTTTTTTAGTTTCCACATGTGAGAACACACTGTATTTGTCCTTCTGTGTCTGGCTTCTTTCACTTAGCATAATGTCCTCCAGGTTCACTCAACTATGTTGCTGCAAGTGACATAATTTTCCTCTTTTTTTTTTTTGAGACTGAACAATATTATCTTGTGTATGTATACCCTATTTTCTTTATCCATTTATCTATTGATGGACACTCAGGTTGACTCCTTATCTTGGCTACTGTAAATAGTGCTACAATAAACGTGGGCATGCAGGTATCTTTTTGACAGACTGCTTTTAATTTTTTTGGCTACCTACCCAGTAGTGAGATCACTGAATCATATGGCAAATCTATTTTTAGTTATTTGTGGAACCTCTGTGTTGTTTTCTGCAATGGCTGTACTAATTTACATTCCTACCACCACTGGAGAGGGTTCCCTTTTCTCAAAATCCTCACCAACACTGTTCTCTTTCATCTTTTTGATAACAGCCTCTCTGAGGGGTGTGAAGTAACATCTCATCATGGTTTTAATTGCATTCCTGAATGATTAATGTTGTTAAACCCTTTTCTATGGATTTGTTGGCCGTTTGTATGGCATATTGATTTCAATCTGAAGGCATTTGATAAACAGTGAGTGCAGGAAGGGCTTTCTGATTTCTACTTTTCTGCCTAAATGCAGACCATAAAATTTGCCATAAGAAAGGTGTTCTCCCTTTACCAGAAAAGAACATTCTTATTACCAGAGACTGGATGATAAGTAACCGAATAACTAAATAAAAGAACTCTTATCTCTCATTAGTTTTCCCCACTGTATTTCTTAGTCACTTCCCCACATTTGCTGTTTCTAACCCAAACCCCTCTGTCTTGTCATTTCTTCACACATTTATCGTTTGTTTGTCTAAAGGTACATACATTTTCTGCTCTGCTCACTTCTTCAGGTCTTCATTTTCTTGTGAGGGTCGCAAGTACCTGTAAAATTTTCAATAAAACTTGCATGTTTTCTCCTGTTAATGTCTCAGGTCAGATTAGTTTTTAAGCCAGTGGGAAATCCTAAAAGGGTAGAGGAATCATTTTCCTCCCCTTACATAGGACTATCTGCTCTAAGGAGGGGATTTTCAGACTTTGTGGAAGAATTAACCAGGGACTTTGTTAAATACTCAGATGCCCAGGATCCTGCCACAAAGATTACGATTAAATAGATCGGAGATGAAGGACCAGGAATCTGCGTCATTACGGAGAACTCCAGGTGGTTCTGATGCAGTGGTTTTGAGGACCAGATATTGAGAAACACGAGTTTGTAGTTCATACCCCCAGTTGCACATCAGATTATCCCTGGGAACCTTTATAATCCACTGATACCCTGGCATCACCCACTGAGATTCTGATGTGATCGTTCCAGGGACTGCTTGAGAACCACCAGGTGAATGTATTATTTAGTCATGGCTGAGATTCACTGACCCAGGGGTCCACACCTGCCAGATAATAGGGTTCACATGGGCATGGTTGACTAAAGCACAGACTGCCAGGCCTAGATCTTAGGGATTCTGGTTTAGAAAATCTAGGTTGAAGTCCAGGAAGTCATGTTTTTAATGAGCCAAGAAGTTGATTCTCATTATTTGGCAAGTTTGGAATCAAAGGTATTAGAGACCACGAGTAGATTAATAAGATGATTCACTAGCATGGTATAAAATGGACTAGAGGTTTCTGGGGTGGTAATATCTGGATTAGAGAAGATTTGGTAAGAAAGAAGGCAAGACCACAGCATTAACAGGAAAGGCAAACTTGTGAGCTTTGGTGACTGGGGAGTGCATCTCAATGGCTACAGGGTATTAAAAGCCATAAAGAAGACAAAGCAAGAATAAAGCAAAAAATCCTACATAGATTATTTTTCTATTTTCATGTTTTTATACAGTTCTGGAACTTAAATAATCCCAGTGGGAAGAGTTTTGAAGTCTGTAAGAGTAGCATACAACAATTTTTTTAAATATGTGATTTTTAAATTAAAAAATTAAATAAATTTTAAAATATTAACGTTTGTGTGTTGTGCCTTCTTCCTGATGATCCATAGTTTTCTTCAAATGTTAACATTCATGGACTTGATTTTAATGTAGAACTCTGGCTTTTTTGATTACTTTTCAAGGCAGCAGAGATTAAAATTTACTTGTGTATGTATATGCATATTACATGGATTGTTCATCCACTGTTGAATTTTACTATGACTTTAGAAATTTTGGAATTTTGAAAGCATGTTGCCATAAATTACGTCCAATAATCAGAGTACAATGTGACCTCTTTGTGTGTCTAGTTCCTAGGGAACCATAGTTCCAAAAGCCTGTGGAAATGACAACAGACATTTTCCATCTTGGTATATTTAGAAATCATTGAAATATTGAATTTTCAGAAACGTTGAACAAGGTTGATGCTAAACACATTTATTTAAGGATATTATAAGTGCTGAACATTCTCCAAGGAATTTAAAAATTTATATTTATCTGATATAACATTACTCCACGATAAATTACCAGAGTCTGACAAGTAGCAAAATGGGTGAAAAAATATGAAATGCTTAAATCAGAGATTCAATTGTTACAATGTTTTACATGTCTTTATTTTTATTTTTTGAGTCGAAGTCTCACTCTGCTGCCCAGGCTGGAGTGGTGAAGTGGCATGCTCACAGCCACCCCAGAGTCGACCCTCTGGGCTCTGCGATCCTTTCGCCTCAGCCTTCCAAGTGGCCAGAATTACAGGCGTGCGCTACCTCACCTGGCTAATTTTTTTATTATTACTTATTGTAGAGATGAGGTCTCGCTAAGTTGCCTGGACTGGTCTCGAACCCGCAGGTTCAGGCAATGCACTCACCTCAGCCTCCCAAAGTGCTGGGATTATAGGCTGAACCACTGAGCCCAGCCTTAAATTTTCTCATAGCTTTGAATGACTCCATTGACTTGTCCATTTAAATCCAGTCCTCCACTGATGGGCACCTAGGTTGGTTCCATGTTTTTGCTATTGGGAATAGTGTTGTGATAAACACACGAGTGCAGGTGTCTTTTAGGTAGAACAATTTATGCTTCTTTGGGCATATACCCAATGGTGAGATTGCTGGGTCAAATGGTAAGAATATTACGCAGCCATAAAAAACCCCCACAAAATCATGTCATTTACAGCAACATGGATGCAGTTGGAGGTCATAATTCTAAGTGAATTATCACAGAAACAGAAAACGGGATACCGTTATGTTCTCACTCACTAATTGGAGACTAATCACTGGGCACACAGGGACACAGGATGGGAACAATAGACACTGCACTGACAAAGAGGAGAGGGAGTGAGGGGAAACAAGGGCTGCAAAACTATCTATGGATCTGATGCTCATCATAGGGTGGGGGAGAAAGCCTTGTTCAAAGCCTAAGCCTTACCATTATGCAATACACCTATGTAACAAATATCACACGTACCCCCCAATTCTAAAATAAAATAAAATGAATTAAATCTTTAAGATTTCAGCAACCTTTTCCCCACCTCATCTCCCTGGTCCCTCTCACCCTCCCAGGCTTCTCCTCCCCTGTTGCCCCCGCCCTCCTGGGGCTCCAGGTTTATTCCCTGGTCAATCTGCTAGTGGGGAGAGATGGTAAACAGTGGTGGCAGGCAAAATGCTGGGCAAATTCCATCAGGAATGTGTCTAATAAACAGAGCTGATGGTTAAGTAAATACAGGACATTTTAATAAATGCTACGTGTTTCATGTGGAGTGTTTACGAAGAATTCCGGGAGAAGGGAGCATTGAATGAGACTCAGCTGTGAATACTGTCCTTGTTCCTGACCATGCTTTATTCAGTCTTTGGAGCTTAGACGTAGGTGTCCTCCAGTCTTCACCACCTTCAACGCTTCTAATTCTGCTGCTACCCCCGCCCCAAGAAGAAAGTGTCATCCAATCTCTCCAAAAAGGTTTGGATCAAAATGAGTGAATCTGTGACTCCCCGAAGTCACAGGCTCATTAGGAAAGGATCATGTCCCAGATGGCCTCCATGGGGGCCCTGAGCACTATTTTCATAAGTTATTTAGACCTGGTTCTATTTATATCAGTTGTGTGGTCTGTGCAATGTTTGGAAAACATTAGTGGAACCTACCAGGCCAACCATTATTGGAAACGCAAAAAGCTAGAAAATTAGGCTTTTTGTCTTTCTGCTTTTTTTTTTTTGGTTGTTGTTGTTTTTTAAGGATTCCCCATGCGAATATTTTCCAATTTGGAGGTGAAGGAAAAGGACAAATGTAGAAGATATTTTACTGCCGTTAAGAAAAAAACAAAACAACCTGGGCTCAGTGGCTCAGCCTGTAATCCCACGCTTTGGGAGGCTGAGGTGAGTGGATTGCCTGAGCCCGTGGGTTTGAGATCCGCCTGGGCAACTTGGCGAGATCTCATCTCTACAATAAATCAAAAACTAGCTGGGTGTGATAGCGTGCGCCTGTAGTTCCAGCTACTTGGAAGACTGAGGTGGAAGGACTGCCGGAGCCCAGCAGGTTGAGGCTATGGTGGCCGGGAGCGGCCACTGCACTCCAGTCTAGGTGACAGAGTGAGACTCCAACTCAAAACAAACAAAAGAAACAGTCTTTAGGTCACACTCTGAAGATTTCCAGTATATATGTCCCTCACTGTGTTGCATTTTTATGTTTAGGGACAGCAGTGTTAGCTGTGTACTATCAGGGCAAAAAGCTGTTTTTAGAAAGTACCTGATTCATTTTTTATATTGGCTAATAAGAAATAGGCTTGGAGATTTCTGTTACTGCCCACAAAACAGCTGGCAACAGCTGTAGACTAATCTATATACAGTAGGCCCCCTTTATCTTCAGAGGATGCATTTCAAGACCCCCAGTTAATGTCTAAAACACAGATACTGTTTTTTCTTATACATACATATCGAGGATAAAATGTAACTTATAAATTATGCACAGCAAGATATTGACAACAATAACTGGTAATAAAATGGAACAATTATAACAATATACTGTATAAAAGTAAAATAACAGTTATTTGGATATAAGCACTGAGATACCATGACAGTTGACCCGACCATGGGTGACTGAAACTGCTGATAAGCAGTGGACTACTGGGCATATGAAAAGGCCCTTCCAGAAACTGTTAAGTGTAATAGCCTGAGCCTTATTAAAAAATAAGACCAAGAGACACTGTAGGAAAAAATTTGGTTCCTCTATTTACTGGATGACCTTCTTTAGGTCATTTTCTGGAAGGCATACTGGTTTTCTCTCGTTACTGATCTTCCATTGCTATTGATAAATATTAAATATGGCCCACAGACTCCTTCTTGGACTATCAGTCTACCTTCGAATTTCTTTGTACTCACTTATTCTTATGCCATATAAATTATTTAAGGACCTAAAAAGACTGAAAAGAGTCTTGGAGGTTTTCTACTCCAATACCTGCATTTTACAGAGCAGAAAACCAGGTCCAAGGATGTTCGACAATGGCCTGATCTGATGTAGTTAGTTTGTGACAGGATCAGGACTTGACCTCTTGAAGGGGACTTTTGATTCACCTACAGAAAGTGCCCTCTCCTCCCTGAGGTGTTGCTGCCATCCAGCTCTGCATCCTGGAGCACTCTGTGTGTCCTCAAGTAGGGAGACACCAGAAAGAGCAGTAGAGTGAATGGGAGAGGAAGGAGGAAAACATGAACAAGAAGATTGCTGTTGATCTGACTGTTACAAAATCTGCCTTTCCTCATCAGCCTTAAGGCAAGGACAGAGGGCTCCTTTCAGCAGAAAGAGCTATTTATGGAGTTCCGAAGGCTTGACCAGAAAGAAGGGGATTCCAGAGTTGAACCTCCCTCATGTTCTCTCCCCTGTGAATTCTAAAATGGATTTTATGTGTATGTTATGTGTATTCATAGGGCTCCAATGTGGATACGAGCTGATAGAGAAGGTGGAACGCAGGCCACTGGAGCTGGGACATTAAGTGAAATGTAGATGATACACACATGGGGCATAGCTCCCTCCACAGAATTTCTCCTAGAATGCCAAGTTCTTGAGAGTGGGGACCCAGTTCACAGTTGTGTCTCCTGGTTTTAGGACACTGTTCTGATGCATAGTGGATGTCAGTGAATATTTGTTGAATGAAAAATGAATGAATGAATGAGCAAATGAATGAAATACCTCAGCTGTAAGGACTCACACGTACCCACATATCGAAACAAACCAAAATGCACCCAGAACACATACTTGTCTCCTGCCACACTTTCCTCCTCCCCTTAGTGGCTCAGGTAATAATGTTGTAAGATGACAGTAAGGATTAAAAGCATGTAGCTTTGGTTCCCTGAGATGCTGTCATCTCCTCTGCAGTCATGCTTCTTGGCTCACATTTTAATTAAAAGATTAAAATTCCTCTAAACTGAAATTGCAATGACAGCTGACGAGGCTCTACCTTTCATCAGGATGGTCTTACATTTTCCCCTCTATTGCTCCAACCACAGTCACTGATTTTCTCCCTTTCAGATCATTTTTCCAGTTCTTTTACAGGAAGTTTATTTTTCACTTCTGTGTCCAACAGAAAAATGAAGAAGTGACTAGATTTCCATTTCAGTTTTGGATAAGAAACTGGTTAATGCTATGGGAGGAACTGGTATGAGTACAAAAGGCAGGTAGTTCGTGGAGTAATTCCCAAAGTAACCACCAGAAAACATGTTGGTTTCAGCTGACATTTAACAAAGCTCTGGTAAGATAAGAAAGAAACTTTACTTTTGCTACTCATATCAGCATTTGGATGTTACTTGTGCATATTTACAGCAACACAAAGATAATTTTCTACTCTGGATTAGAAAAAAAATTAAATCTTCAAGGACAGAGACATTACAGAAATTGCCAGAAACCGAGAAAGAAGTAAAAGCACTTGATTAGTGAGTAAATGTGGTCAACACTGAGGTTGACCTTCCTGGAATCATAGTTGCCTCTATTTTTGAATAGCTTTCTTGAAAATATAACATTGGTACCTATGAGTATGGACAAGCACAGATCTTTCAACCCTTTTTGTAGAAGAGTTGGAAAGGTTGCCTGAAACATCCCTCTGCAAGGTGTTCTCAGCACCAAGGCCTGTGGCAATGTTTTTACATGCATAAGTTGAGAGTCCATTTCTAGATTAGTAAAAATAGTAATATAATGTAGAAACATGAGTAACAACATTTTCTAATAGCCACGCTATAAAAAAGAAACAGATGAAATTTATTTTAGTAATATATTTAATGCATGTTATCCAAAATATTATTACACCAATATATTCCTTTTTTTTGAGTTGGAATCTCTCACTCTGTTGGAGTGCAGTGACACACTCCCGGTCACTGCAGCCTCGACCTGCTGGGCTCTGGTGATCCTTCTGCCTCAGCCCTCCAAGTAGTGGGAAACTACAGGCACGCGCTACCATGCCCAGCTAATTTTTGATTTATTGTAGAGACAAGGTCTTGCCAAGTTGCTCGGGTGGGTCTTGAACCCATGGGCTCAGGCAATCCACTCGCCTCAGCCTCCCAAATTGCTAGGATCACAGGCTGAGTCACCAAGCCCGGCATATTCTTAACATCAAACTTATTAATGGAATACTCTTTTTTTTTTTTTTTTTTGAACTATGTCTTTGAAACCTGATGCGCATTTCATACATATGACACTTCTTATTTTGGACTAGCCGTATTTCAAGTGCTCCACAGCACATGTGCTGAGTGGCCATTGTTTTGGACACCACAGCACTAGACAGTCAAGTTGAATGTGGCTCATGTAAGATATATAGTTCTTTGCTTTTATACAAGTTCTTATCTCTGTTATTCCACTTGAAATTGCAAAGCAACTCTGAGAGTAGATTTATAGAGCTTAGATGTAATGGTAGATAAAATGGACTCTCAACTTCTTATGCATATAACAGCATATTGCCATGAGTCTTGTTGCCGAGAACACCTTGCAAAGGGGCATTTCAGGTGACTTTTCCAACTCTTCTACAAAAGGGGTTGAAAGATCTGTGCTTGTCCATACTCATGGGTATCAATGTTACATTTTTGAGAAAGCTAGTCAAAAATAGAGGCAACAGTGATACCAGAAAGGCCAACATTACTGTAAGATCTTTAGGCTCTGTCAATCCACTTAAAGTTCTTAAGTGAATTGCCCAAAATTTGGTAGAGACACTTTCCTTCAGGTATACTGCCTTCCAGGGCCTCATGTACAAGAGATATACACCATGTTAGGCTCTCTTGGGCACCACAGAAGCTCTAGAGAACAGGCAACATGAGTATTACTGATAGGTAAGCATATGTCCTTTACATTTGACCAGTTGTTGGAAACCATAACAGAGGGTAGATATAATCATCAGTAATCCATTACAAAAACAGTTCAAGCCAGGAAAGGTGGACTATGGGCTTTTTAAGAGGAAGAAACAATTTGCTAGTATTTGGGATATATTAGTCTATGAACAAAGAGGCAGCAATGAACATAATTTCATTTATTTATAGAACACAATGACAGACATTATGTTGGGTACACAAAGTTCTCCAGAGCTTCCTGATGCTGACCAGTAAATAGATAATTGCACTTCTATTCAGTAAGTTTCATTACAGAGGTAAGAATGAGGATCTATGGGAGTACAGAGGAGAATGTCCTTATCTTTGCTTTAAAAAGGGAATCAGATATTTGAATTGGATCTTGAAAAAGATGCATGTTATTAAGAAGACTAGGTGGGAGAAAGTTGTTTCAGGCAGAGCGGACAGAAAGTAATGATGAGGTTAACACATTTTTAGAGCTTACACATGCCTGGCACTGTTCTAAGCTCTTTACAAAGGTAACCTAATTTGATTTTCAACATGACCCTATTAAACATTTAATTCTAAGTGCAGTGGGAAGCAACTGGAAGTGTATTCAATTCTGAATATGACCCTGTTTGCATTTTAAAGAGTGATCACTCTGGTTGTTGTGCAGAGAATAATTGAGAGTGGGCAAGAATAGAAAGTCAGATCAGTGTGCAATTTCATTGATCTAGGCAAGAGGTGATAAGGTTTGGATAAGGAACATCCAGAAGAATGCCTAGCTTTGCTTTTTTGATACAAAAATTGTAAGCCAACAGGGCTACATTGTATAACGTTATTTGAGAAGGAGAGAAAAGTGTTTGGTATGCGCCACAAGGGATATTGATAAATGGGAGGGGGGAACGGGGAGCCACTTACGTTGTTTTTCCATCACCTATGTCTTAGGAAAAGAGTCAAAGAAGAATATACTGTTCTCTGATGTTCCCCAATGCTCAAATGAGGAAAGGAATTTAAAACAAAATGAAGATACTTATATTGTATTTTAAATGACCACAATAAATCTGCTGCAGAAATAAAGTATGTGGTTTGGGTGGCAGAAGCATTGCATCTCGCAGTCATTCCTTAGCCAACAGCTCTCTTACTCTGTCGCCATCATTTAACCAAGATAGTTCTTGCAAAGAGATATTATCAGTTAAGATGCTTTCTGTTAAAACTATCAGTAGATCTGATTTAAATGGACTCATGAAATGGAAAAGCCCAGAGGCAGATCTAGCTTTCCAAAGGCTTGATTCAGTCTTGTATCAGGGTGACCAACGACCTGGTTTCTTCTTGGCTCTCTGTCTGAAGATGACTGCCAACAGCTCCCAAGGCCATTCTCTCCCTTGTCCACCTCTGTGGCATCTGTGTCTCAGGATTCCTAGTAAAACTCTAAGGTTCATCTAGACCACCTTCAGTTTATGTGCCCGTCTCAACCTATCACTTGTGGCAGAGAGATTCCATCTTCTGGAAAAAGGGCTGAGGTCAGTCCTACACAGTTTGCATGACTGAGAATGAATAAAGCAGAACACTGATTTCTCAGAGGAAATCTGGAATTCTCTTATGAGAAGACAGGATAATAAAAATGGGGCAACTAACAGTATCTTCACTAATGTCCAAATCCAAATGTTGTCTGCTAATAATCATCTTACTTTGTCTCTGTACAATATGACCCATTTCCTCTGTGGAATAATTTTGTTTCTTCATTTAATTATACTGCTTACATCCATTTCTTGGTTCCTCTATGACTGTTGTCCTCATCTCTGGAAGACCATTTCTGTCTGTCTGTCTCTTAAGTGTTGGTTTTCCCGGGGCTTTGCTCTTACCTTTCTTTTCTTCCTACTCTCTCCTGGGGTTGGCGGACCTACGCTCAGATTCAACTATCACTGATATAGAGATTCTTGATCTAGGTTCTACAAACTATGAAAGTACCCAAGTAAGACTTCAAGGCTGATGGGCCTCCCAGAAATTGCACGCACATATTGTGCATGTATGTACATAGAGAATAATCGATAGCTTTCATTGGTTTTTCCAAATGGCTCAGGAGAAAAAGCACTGTTATATATGTCAAACTCATCCCTAAAGTACCGTTTCCCTTCAGACCTTTCTCAGCTCTAACCTTGTCTTCCTCATCCTCTCCATCACCTTCTGGATAACCAGTGGCCACCTTAGTTCAGATTAATGCATATTTTTTGAGGTGATGGGCCAATTACTCACTCTTTTAGGTTATTCAGGGCTAAAAAATGGCCCCTGCTTTCCAGTTTCTTATATTTTAGTGGATTGTATTGATTCACTTTAAATTCAATATTAACTTTCCAAAATTTCCTTTCTTGTATTCACCATTTTATTTAAGAACCACAATTGTGCTTTCCAAACCCAGGACATGATTCCAGCAGGGGCAGGGAAATATTATTCCCTCTTAATTATGTGTAATTAATTGGAACACCCTCCCTACTCACCTGAACTGACCCCCAATGACTTTTTTCTTTACCTGAAGATAAAAAAAAAATTGAAAGGAAGACATTTGATGGCATTCAGGATGTCAAGCGTAATGCAACAATAGCTCTGATGGTTATTCCAGAAAAAGAGTTCCAAAATTTCTTTGACGGGTGGACTAGGTACTGGTGTCAGTGCATAGATTCCCAACGGGAGTACTTTGAAGGTGACTGTAGTGATATTCAGCAATGAGGTATGTAGCACTTTTACTGGGATGAGTTTCTGAACTTAATTGCTGGACCTCATATGTGATCTGCCGCTAGAACCAGTCCTTCTCGCCTTCCATGTCTTCTTCTAGTCTAGCTCCCTCCCACTCTTCCATTTCCAATGTTGATCTAGAATCCCAGATTTCTTTGCAATATCCTCTCCCTAGTTTATTGTGCTATTTGCAGATAGTCCTTTAATCTCCTTAAAATTTTAATTTTTTCCATTTTTATTTTGTATTCAGGGTTACACCCTCTTCTGGACATTGGCCTAAACGAAGAATTTATGGCAAAGCAAAAGCAATTGCAACAAAAACTAAAATAGACAAATGAGACTTAATTAAACAAAAAACCTTCTGCATAGCAGAAGGAATAATCGACAGTGAACAGAAAACCTAGCGAATAGAAGAAAATATTTTCAAATTATGTCTCAGACAAAGGGCTAATATCCAGAATTTACAAGGAACCCTCAATCTCTTTTGGCACTTAATCTCATTCTTTCCCTTCCCCTCCTTCCATCCTACCCAGGAACAAGAAAGATCTTTTTAAACAGAACTTTTTTTTTAATGCTTGTTACTATAGTATCAATTACTTAGTAGTTTTCTATTGTCTACAGAAAAAACTCACATTCTTAGCATATTTGATTGCTTTGAAGACCTTTTGCCATCTGATCTTTCCTTATCTTCCATTCTCTCTTCTCTCCTCTTCCCCATTTACAGTAAATTCTTGAACTTTTGAGATGCTGACTTCAAAGGCAACTTCCCCTCCAAACTTATCTTAATCATCTCGTCCTCTACCCATGATAGTGTTTTCTACTTTTTCACATTATCAGTATGAGAAATCAAATACCCTCACAAACATAGTCCTTATCAGTGGTGATTTGGTATGCAAATGCTCAGATACAAATAGTATTATCAATTATTTTTAATTCAAAGAGGTCCTCCATGGGCACTTACCTTCTAGCTACATGGATGTTTTCTTACCATTTCTGATTTGCATAACGAGCACAAGACAAAGTGGTTGTTTTCTTTTTTCCCTTTATTTAGAAACACATTTTTGCATCCTAAAATTTACAAATGTTATAGTGTTTACAAAGTATTATCATTTAGCTGACATTTTTTTTCTTCTCATTTATGTGAAACTCTGAAGGAATTACTGAAGTCTCATATCCTTTGATCTGACACTTTAAGGGTTAGGAACAGCCACAAAGACTACAACTGAGAGATAAGATGTAGATTAAAAGAACCATTAACTCACAATGACATTAGAAGAAAGATCATATGTGTTGACTTCAATTTGGATGTGGCTCAATGCACTAAGTGGGAACTGGAAGGCTGTAAATAGTTTTTAATACCTTGAAACTTGACTTTTCCCCTTGAAGCAGTAATAGAAGAATCTTGTTGCTAAAAATTAGGTAATTTGTTAGCTTCTCTCCTAAGCCACTAAATTTCTGCTGCTGTATTCAGAAAGGCTGTATGGGTACTGGTTGGGAGTGTATCCTTAGAATCATATTCTTAGGTCTGCGTCCCAGTATCTTGACCTTATTGTGAGATGTCAGGCAGGCTCTGAGCACTCTCATGCCTCAGTTTCCTTATCTTTAAAGTGGGAACCATAGAACCTGCATCGGGTGGTGTTGAGATCTTTAACTAGACAACATGTGCAAAGTCCTTAGAATGAAACCTTTCATATATATGCTCTGCATGTTTAGCAATGATTACTTTCTAATGCTTTCTAATGAGTGTTATGTCTTTTTAGGAGACCTTGCCAATTGTATTAATTTCCCCAGAATTGCTAGGAAAATAATAATAGTAAATCTTTGGCCAGATGCAGTGGATCATATCTATTAACCCAGAACTTTGAGAGGCTGAGGTGGCTGATGATTGTTTGAGGTCAGGAGTTCAAGATCAGGTTGGCCAACATAGTGAGACCCTGACTCTATCATTAAAACAACACCAATAAAACAAACCTTTATGAAGACTTCCTTTGTGGTGATACGCTGTTCTAAGCACTTACGCATATATACTTTCATTTTGGAGATAAGAAAACAGGCTCACAGAAGCTAAGCAAACTTATTTGGGGGACACAACTTTAAACCTGACTGTGGAGTTCATGCTCTGATTCACTGTGGGGAGGGAAATGCAGGAAGCACAGTTTTTGTTTTTGTTGTTGTTTTTGAGTTGGAGTCTCACTCGGTTGCCTAGACTGGAGGGCAGTGGCCGCTCCCGGCCACCGCAGCCTCGCCTGCTGGGCTCCGGTGATCCTTCCGCCTCAGCCTTCCGAGTAGCGGGAATTACAGGCATGCGCTACCACGCCCGGATGATTTTTTTTGATTTGTTGTAAAGATGAGGTCTCGCTGCCCAGGCGGATCTCGAACCCGCGGGCTCAGGCAATCCACTCACCTCAGCCTCCCAAAGGCGTGGGATTACAGGCTGAGCCACTGAGCCCGGCTGGAAGCACAGTTTTTAATAAAAGCACTCAGATTTTGAACTGACCTCACTGATTTAATATCTGATTCCTCCTCTTAAACATATTAAATTCCAGGTAGCTGAACCTGAGTTTAGATACAGGCACACACACGTTAGGACTGTTGACAAGCTGCATGCAGCTGAGAGTCGAGGAAGTCTGTAGACCAGAGTGCTGACCCCTCCCCTCCAAACACCAGAACCAAAGCCAAGTGGACCGGTCAGTTGTGTCTTCGATATGAATGGCTGAGGGGTGGGGAAATGCAGGTCTACGGCAGGAGAGAGTGGTAGAGGTGGAAGAAATCCTGGGGTAAGTTACTGGGCCACTGAAATGCAATGCTATCATTTGTTATGTGTTGGCAATGGCAGGGAGTAGAAAAGAACCCAGGGGGGACATAGATTTGGCATGAAAAAATGTTCCAGAGACTGCAAAACAAAAGGTAACCATAAAACTTTCTTATACTTTTGAGTCATAGTACTACACTGGCACTAAAGAAAAATTACTATTACTTAATTCCTACAAAGACAAGGTGCAGAAAAAGGGAGAAAAAAGATGCGTGCACCGAGATTCTCAGTGTAGCATTATTCAACAAAATAGTGAAGGAATTGGAAACTGCCTAAATGTTTTCCAACAGTGGAAATGATACATAAAATAAGAAAGTGCCACCTGATTTAATATTATGTAGCCATTAAAGTGATAATTATAGAGACTTTGGAACAACAGAGAAGCATACTTAAAAATATTTTAAGTAAAAGAAGTTGAGTATAAATTGTATCCTTTTTATGTAGCTATAGCCATTTTATACCAACATTCCTCTCCTCTCATCATTTTATGGCTATAACTACATAAAATGATGCAGATAGACCTTGTATGTAAGGTCTACATACAAGGTGAATTTTGTTGATGTCTTAAATGATTATGTTCTTACTTTAATCCATGCATTTATTAATATATTACAGGGAAGGTTTAGGCAGAGTTCCAAACAGAGGATAGAACAAGTAAAAGCATGGGTTGAAAGACAAACTTGTATATAGGGTCATGCCAACTTAGCATGTCCCAGACAGAACTCTTCTTCATATTCTTCTCACTTGCTGGGGAAGGACATTTCCATGCATCTAGTTTCACAGTGAACTTTAGGAACACGTCTTGAGGAACTAACAATGCATTGGGAGCAGCAAAGTACTTACTCACACCCTTGATTTTGTGCATATCATTGCCCCGCTAATCTGACGTTTTGCTAGTCAGTCAAGGGTTGAGCCTCCATTTTCCTTCAGCTTTTTGACTCTGACCTAACTTAACCTCCCATTTCTAGGAAGAAGAACTCTTGTCTAAATAGACTTTTCCCTGCCACCAACATTCCTCTCCTCTCATCCAATCTCTCTAGAGTTTTCAGACGAGATTTTCCAAATAGAATTCTGTTGATGTCACTTTCCTTCTTGAAGTTCCTCAGCAACTCTCCTTAAGCTAGGTAGGAAAGTAGAAAGCTTTTGGGCATGGCTAAAGGCCTCACCTGCTATGACCTTGCCTCTGTTCTCCAAGTACATCTATAACAAGCCATGCTCCTTCAGGCCTCAGGATTTTCTCTTTTTTTTGAGATGGAGTCTCACTCTGTCGCCCAGACTGGAGTGCAGTGGCCGCTCCCAGCCACCGCAGCCTCGACCTGCTGAGCTCCGGCGATCCTTCCGCCTCAGCTTTCCAAGTAGCTGGAACTATAGGCACATGCTCCCACGTCCGGCTAATTTTTGATTTATTGTAGAGATGAGGTCTCGCCTTGCCCAGGCGGGTCTCGAACCCGTGGGCTCAGGCAATCCACTCACCTCAGCCTCCCAAAGGCACAGGATTACAGGCTGAGCCACCGAGCCCAACTAGGATTTTCATTCACTGCTCCCTCTGCCTGGAATGTAGTCACCATCCTCTGACACATCTCTATTCATTTCTCAAACTTGATAAATATTTTGTCTGACTGTAGAATTCCAAGTTGGACATATTTTCCTCTCAAAACTGTATAAAGGCATTGCTCCAATGTCTTCTGACTTTAAGAGGTACAGATGAGAAATCTGATGCCATTTTGATTTCTGATTTTTTGTAGATGACCTTATTCCCTTCTCTACCTTCATTCTCTGGAAGGTTTTAAAGTTGGTATTTCTGGTGATCCAAAATATCACCATGAGTAAACCTGGTATGGGTCTTTTTTCATTCATTTTGCTGGAGATATTGTGGTCTCTTTTAAACAAGAAACTCATTTTCTTTAGGCGTGGAGACTTATCTTTTATGATTTCTTTGATAATTTCTTCTCCTCCATTTCCTCTATTAATTCTTTCTAGAACTCTTACTCTTTGGATGTCAGAACTCCTAGACAGCTACCTTAATCTTCTCATCTTTATCTTCCAGTTTCCCTCAACTTTGTTACTTATTTTATTTACTATTCATACATTTCCTCAATATACCCTTCTAAATATTTATTGCCTTTAAAAATTTTTTAAAAAAATCATAAGTTATATTTTTAATTCCCAAGAATTGTTTCCCATTCTCTTAATGCTCCCTTGAAAGAGTGATTCATCTGTTCTTAATTCATGGATGGACTATCTTTATGAGAACACTAAGGATAGTTTAATTTCTGTTTGCTTATTTGGGTTTTTACCTCATGTTCCTTGCATTTTTCTCCAGATTCCTTTTCCTCTGTTTGTCTGTTTTGTCTTCTCTGTCTTTTGTTAGAGGTTTCACACAAGTATCTGTTGAATCTTGAATGTCTATTCTTATTTTAGAATGAAACACTATAAAAAGCTGATTAGAGACTCTGTGGTGGGGTGTTTGTGGGAATGTATGTTTGGGGGCTGGTTGGTGTCTGTTGAATGAAGAGCTTCACTGCAGGGTTACTGGATCTGTCAACATATATGTCTTTAAGATTTTACTCTTGAGGTGGCTATTTTTCCTAGAGAGGAATATTCTGTTCATACTTCCTGGGGATAAAGGGAGTTACCCTGGCTGTGTGAGCCCAGCTGCCAGCACACTGGGATGTAAGCAGAGAAAGGAGGTTAGGGAATCTCATCATTCCTAATGTGGTATTCTCCTAAATTCTCCTGTATTCAGTGTGGCACCTCATTTTCAAACTCAGCTCACTGATTCCTGAGTGCTGACACCTCCTTTTCAGAGTTTTTCTGAAGTGTGGCCTACTTATTGATATTCTCCTCTATAAGCCTTCTACTTCACTTTTCTCTGTTCTGCCATGTCAGCTAATGCATATCTCTCTGGCTAGTATATTTTCTGCTGCTGTAACAGAGCACCATAGACAGGGTAAATGAAAACCAGTAATAGTTTATTTGGCTCATGCTTCTGGAGACTGGGAAATCCAAAAGCATGGCACCAGCACTTGGCAAGGGTCATCCCATGGTGGAAGGCTAGAAGAGAGCATGAAAGAGAACATGAGGGCCCAGGTTCACTTTTATAAATGACTCACTCTTGTGGTAACCGACCCATTCCTGTGATAACTATTTTAATTCACTTGTAAGGGCTCTGCTCTCATGACTTAATCACCTCTTATTAGGCCCCACAACCCAACACGGTTGCATTGGGTATTAAGTTTCTAGAATGTGAATTTATGGGGGCACATTCAAACCATAGCATTGACCTATCTCCATTTTCCAAAAATTTGCTGCTAAGCCATATCAATCATTGTCTCCATTCTCTCTCCTTTGTCTTTGTGTGTTTTTTTTTGTTTGTTTTTGATTTTATTTTACTTTAAATAACTTCCTTATGCTATTCTGGCTAGGTTTGAGTGGTGATGGTGATAACTGTGTGTGTGTGTGTGTGTGTGTGTGTGTGTGTGTGTGTGTGTGTTAACCTGCCATGTTCCACAAACCTTTCTTGAGCTCTGTGGTATGTCATGGTCAATCTAGTACAATCTAATGATGCAGTTAGTAGTACAATCTAATGATGTAGTTAGGAGGTATGTAATTGTGGGCCAGCAAGAATTTTCATATGAGAAACGATGGGACTCATGGGTGATGACACCATCCTTTACACAGTCTAAAAGTTTAAATGTCTGAGAACCTGAGGTTCTGGATTCTCTGACCCTACAATTTCCTCTCATCAAAGACAGTGACCTTTAGGGAAACTTTTGAGGAATTAACAATGTACTGGAAGTAGCATGTACTCACTTGTACCTTTGATCTTGTGCATATCATTGCCCCACTAGTTTGAAGTTTTGCCAGGCACCAAAGGGAAAGAACCTTAAATGGAGTCTCCATTATCCTTCAACTTTTTGACTCTAATCCAATGTAATCTCCCATTCCTAGGAAAGACTGACAGCATATATACATATATTGTGATATATGTAATATGTATATAATATACTTTTCTGCCTTGGTATGTTTTATTCCAAAACTTCTAAAGTTTATCAGATTTATTAGTTTTCATGTCTTTTCTCTGTCCCCCAGAAGGGAATCTCCTTGAAGGAAAGGTTGAGTCATATTCATCGTGTTCTCAGTAATATACCTGGCACAATTAATAGATGCATAATATTTATTTGTTGAATGAATGAATACAAAGATTAGTAACATAGCAGGTGAAATACGTAAACTCAGCTATGTTGTTTTGGTTGTTTGCAATGACTTACAGAAAAATCAATATTGAAGTTTCATATTAAAAAAGCAGTAATCCTCAGTGATTAAACATCCTTTTTTGATTCATTTTTTTCATTAAGAGTTAAAGTCTCTGTTACCATTTTCTGTTTCTATATCTGTGTTAAGATGTATTTTATTTTGCTTGGTTAGCTATTCATCTGCTTTTATAAGCGTCTAAACTATCAGAGGGTAGAGGTTGTACCAGTTATTCTTGCTTTCTCGTAAGTATAAAGCACAATGAACAGATACAATGAATTCAATCTGTATTTTAAAAATTATATTAAACTGTCCTGAGTTTGTCACATATATGTACTGATGAGGTTGTGAGATTATTCGTGAGCAAAAGAAGAAAATTAAAAGGAATTTGCTGTTTGCCTGGAATCACTTTACTTATGGAAATTGATCAACTGACATTTTGACTTACTGAGCAGATTTTAATAGCATACTCTTCCTCATTCCTTACCCAATCTTACAGTTTGGGAAACCATTTTCACTGCTCAGTGACTCAGAACATAGAGATGGCATTTGTATTATTTTAAGCACTTACATACACATATCCCTGTTATTATTACAGTGACTAAAATAAATATACTTTTAAATGTTTGAAGAAACTTTACAACATTGTTCCAGAAACATATGTCTAAAGAGTCTAGACTCTGTGTTTAAACAGAGAATTTTTCTATGGCACCAAATTACAGGGTTTTGGCACATAAGTCAATAATATGTCAATGTGCCCTGTAAAAACACTGATAATGGTCCACACCAAAGTAATTAAGGATTTGAATATTTTTAGGATATTGTCCTGACACATACCATCATATCTACATATAATTAATTTTCTATTTATTTTAGGACAACCCTGTGGGCAAATCAAATTTTTTTCTTCTACTTTCTTTTCAAAAGGAGGGAGAAAATTATACAAAGCTACTGTGGCTGATTTCTTGAAAATGCTGATTTACAAGGAGAGCAAACTGACTCTAAAGTTCCGAAATGATCAGTCTGTGTATATAAAAATTATGCCAAATGATTGGCACGATTCAACTCTCAAGTATAGTGTAGCCCACTCTATGTGATTTAAACAGAGTCTAGAGGCCTTAGGCAGATGTTTCTGGAAGAATGCTATACAGTTTCTTCAAACATTTAGAAAGTATATTTATTTTAATCACTGTAAAAATAACAGAGATATGTTTAGGTGCTTAAAATAATACAAATGCCACCTATATGATACAAGTCACTGAGCAGTGAAAATGGTTTCCCAAACTGCAAATAACTAGGATAACAAATATATTTCCTGTTGAAAATTTGTGTCACGTTTATACAAGGGAATAATTTAGTGGTGACAGTAAAAAAAAACCCAAAACTTAAATATAGTGTCAAAGGTTTAAACGAATTTTTGGAAACAGTTAATAGCGCAATCTTTAAAGTGCCAAAAAGAAAAAAATGTATAATATGAATTTTGAATCAGGACATGAGCTGCTAGAAAAAAGCATGAAACAGGAACTCATATTAGGAATTTGAAGATGAATCATAAATTGACTACTTACATTTAAAGGCTTCAGGAAATTTTAGCATCTAAACAGGCTAAAGGTGTAGGACAATTTAGGTCAAGACGCTCCAGGATAAGTAAGCCCTTGAGCAAGGCATAGATCAAGTGGGAGTACCAGGAGGCCATGAGCCCAAGGCTGTGGTTGTCATTCGAGTGCTAGACTGCTTGGAAGGCTGAGGTGGAAGGATCGCTGGAACCCACCAAGTCGAGGCTGCGGTGGCCAGGAGCGTGCCACTGCACTCTAGTCTGGGCGACAGAGTGAGACTCCAACTCAGAAAAAAAAGGGTTGAACTCGGCTTGTGTGCTCTAACCTGTGACACTTTTCTTTCTCTCTCCTTTACCTATCCATTGATTGTCAACTGGTGCACACTTCTGGATCCTCACCTACCTTCTTGTATTTGCTCACCTAACTTTGTGTTTTCAATTCCAGCTTGGTTACCTGACTAAAATCACAGTTTGCTTGCTTTGTTTGGTGAGTTTACCTTGGATTATACTTTAAACCCGTAAAATCTTTAGCAACTGGAGAGGATAGTTCTAATTCCTAACTGGGTGGTCCAAAGGTTGCAGAATTCTTTATTCTGTCATTGATGATAAAGAGGTAACTTGAATACATTGAAACAAGAGTTGTATTCTCTGGGGGGATTTAGTCAGAGAAAATGCAATACCCTTCTTGAGTAATTTAAATTCTTGATTATATAATTGTGTTGTCTTTTAGAACTCTGACGCTTGTGCTGTGAAAATTGATAGGGAGTAGAGTGGTTTTTATAACGCTCAGCTTTTTACAATGAAAAATCAACAAAGTATTATCAGTCTTTACCTTGCCTCACATTCCCAATATTGGCTTCCTTTCTGGTTTTAGTGACACTTAATTTTCTCAGTTCCTTCCCACTCCACATTTCCCTCACCTCCTTGCCTTTTCCAGAATCCTGCTGTTCTCCAAATAACACACATGACTCCATTCCCAGCCCTGTCTTTCTAGTTTGTTCTCTGCTTACCTTATCTACTCCCTGCCTTCTATAATCAACCCTTAATGATGGTTCAAATCTATATTTCTGACATTTTAAAAAGATTCCAAGCCGGGCTCGGTGGCTCAGCCTGTAATCCCGCACTTTGGGAGGCTGAGGAGAGTGGATTGCCTGAGCTCGCGGGTTCGAGACCTGCCTGGCCAACTTGGCGAGACCTCATCTCTACAAGAAATCAAAAAATTAGCGGGTTGTGGTGGCGTGTGCCTGTAGTTCCGGCTACTTGGAAGGCTGAGGTGGAAGGATCGCTGGAGCCCAGCAGGTTGAGGCTGCGGTGGCTGCGAGTGTGCCACTGCACTCCAGTCTGGGAGACAGAGAGACTCCCCCCCCCCCAAAAAAAAAAAAAAAATTCCAGGCACCTATTTCCATTGCCTGATGACTATCCTTATGTGTGTATTCACCTATTTTTAAAAGTCAGTATTTTCTTACAAATTCAGCAAAATGTCTCCCTGAAATTGTCTCTGTCTCTCACAGTCAGCTGTGACCATGCTATCTTCTTTAGCCTCTTTGTTCCGTGGTGGGCAGATCTTTGTAAACCTACCCCTGAAGTTCAAGGCAGCTGAGAGGCCAAGACAGAGGCTGACATACCCAGTTTCTCAGGAAAAAAAAAAAAAAAAATTAATAGAGAAACAGAAGCCATGTCTGTGTCTTGGTGTCTTGGGCAGATGTGAGACAAGATGGTGGATACCCAAGCAATTACCTCACAGACCCAGGGAAAGGGAGATTCAGAAGGGATGTGTAGGACAATTGAAGTACTCTAACTTCAAGGTTGTTTTGACCCTAAAGGCAGGATTTACAGTAAGTACATGCTCTTACACAAAGAACAATAGATAACCTGGAAATCATAGAAGATTACCAGGAACTAGGGTTAATTAGAAGTCAACATGGTGGATTTGTATCCAAGATGGAGTTACTTTAGACTCCATGCCCACTATCTAAGTAGTTTCTGGCTCTTATCTCCACAATCATTCTTATATGTCCTCTAATGTTTTAAATTATCATCTCCTAGTTTATCAACAATAACACAGTTCTTATAGAAAAGAGAGAACAAATGCTTGAGTCTTTCTCATTATTTATCACCTTCATTGCCTTTTACCAGGTTCATTCTAGTAGAATTCTAACAGATCTTTCTGTTATCAATTCATTAGCCCTCCAATTTATAATACCATAACTGGCAGATTAGCCCTCCTAATGCACAGGCCTGACCACTTGCTATTACCCAATTATATTCAAAGTAGTCAAGACATTCCTTATAACCAAATGTGATCTTACCTTTCATCTGACTTTTCAAAGCACTTTAAAATTACATTTTCTAAGGCAATTTTAATTTTTTTTTTTTTTTTGCCAAACTGTTTTTTGGTGTAGATTATTCTATGTATGATGAGTGGATTATATTTTAGGATTAGAGTGAGAATTCTAGTGACTGTGGATTGTAAAAGCACTTAAGTAACACCTCCAATGGAATAAAATCTTAACAAGGTTTAAATCTTTCTAGGCGTATTATAAGTCTCATTTCTACTTGCTGAGAATGCAATTTGTTAATTCATGAATGGACTCAAGTACTTTAATAGCCTAGATAATCAATTTTTATTCAGATGGTGTTACTTTCCTAGAGTTACAACAAAAAAAACAACAAAAACTTGTAATATCAACTCAAGCAAAATAGATAATTGTTTTTTAGAAAAGTCTGTTTTGTTGACAGTTTTTTTTTCTTACAAAAGTAATGATTATCATAAAAATATAATAATACAGAAGTGTGGAAAGTAAAATATGAGTCTCTCTCTTCTCAAATTATTATTATTAACCCATGGTTAATAACTTGATTTACATTCTTTTAAATTTGATTTACATTCTTTTGAAGAAAATGGGCTCTTATATTATTTCCATTACAGAACCAATAGCATTATGGTAAAGACACTGTCTACACTTTACCCAGATCCTTTTTTAGAGTCTGTTTACCATTTCTAGATCCATCCTCAAGCCTCCATGTGTTTGCTAGATGTTGTCCTTAGGCTCCTGGACAGACTTTGCAACACACAGAGGGATGGAAGTACCTGAAAACTGATGTTCCACTAGATCAACCTGTAGTCAGCACATGAGGAATTTACCCCTAGACCTCTCCCCCAGATCAGGCTGAGGCTGGCACTTGGCCTAAAATTACACCCCTTTTTGACTTCCTCTTTCCTGTCCTGATGGTCCTACCTCCTGCCAGTTTCTACGTGAGTACTTTCTTATTCTGTCACTTGCATGCAAATCTTCACCCATCATAGGACAATCAAATATGTCAGTCTTTCTCCTTTGTTGGTCATTAGCACTTATTCTTACAATACTTCTTCCTAAGATGCCTACTAAATAACTTCATGTACATTATGAACTCAGTTTCAAATGTAAGAAAACTGTTACTGATCTATCATGGCTTTCTTTTATTTTTGGAAAAACTGTGATAAAATTGCAAATGTCCACTGACTTTCTCACTCACACATCAACTAAATATCCAGCCAGAAACAGAAGTCATGTGTACAAAGAACTGAATGAATTTGACATAAGTGGGGGAGAATTTGTGATTCTTAACTGGCTTCTCTAACTGAAAGACCTCAGGACTTACACAGAACCATTGAATTTCACTGTTAGAAATGAAGGTAAAGATTTCACAAGATTTTTAAAATTTTAAGAAGATATTTTAAATGCTGATAATTAAGACTCAACATCAAACATAATGTATAGTTAGATATTTGTTCACTGAACTTTACAAAACCATTTCTTATTGTCAAGGTCCTCCACTGCTTGCAATGCAGCGGGAGGCGAATTTGTAAAACAGGGCAGGCAAAAGACCCTTTCTCGCCCCCCCCCCACAAACACACACACACACACACACACACACACACACACACACGATATTCTACAATTGAATTCACATAGTTCTATTGCAAACATTTTGTATTCACATGGTTCTATTTGCATGATTCAAGTTGTAGACATTTAGAGTGGTGGATAAGTATTCTGTCCTTAAATTAGATGGAAAGTTTTCACTGAAAAGCTGAAATTGAAACTGAGTCTAGCAGGTTGCAGCATCTAGATAATGGAAAGTCAAATATTGTAGGTGGGAGTTAATGGGTGAGTGCTATGTCTAGAATGAGTGTACTTGATGTGCTTTGGGGAGAGAAGGCAGCATTAGGGAGAATTATTCAACTAAAACAGAAGATACAGGTTCAGGAATTATGTTCTAATGGGGTCTTATCTGGTTGGATAGGCAAGTCGAGGCCAGATAATGAAGGGAAAATCTCAAATGCTGGGCTGAAAAGCTTTGACTTGATTAGAAAGGCTATAGCGAAAGAACATAGATTTTTAAGCAAGTAAACTGCGTGTTGTTAGGAGGTTTCAAAGACTAATTTAGCCTTAGTGTGTCAGAGTGTTAATTGTAGAGACAGAGACTGAACATTTTTTGACAAATCTGTATGAAGTTAAAATCCTAGATTTTAAAGAATGACAAGGTAGAAATGAACACTAGAGGTCATAAAGAGAAAATGATGGTAATTGATTATTTGATGAGAAATGAAGAAAAGACTGGTATATAAGTTTAAGGTTTAAGCTTGAGTTATTTGGAAAATGTTGTTGAAAGAAAGGGAGCTACACTTAAATCTTATTCAGCTAGAAATGTGCTTTAGTTTGATTTTTAGACACTTAGAATTAAAGCAGGATGTTCTGGTGGAAATGTCTTGGAAACAGAATGTAAGCCTGTCTGAAAAATTAGTGTTAGAGATACAAAATTTGGACTAGTTAAAGTAGAGAGGAGAATTTCAGTGGTGGAAGCAGAAACATTGTTAAGAATGGGAATACATACAGAAAACAGCTGGAAATGGAGAATTAAGTCCTAGTAACAGCCAACTTGTATTATGCTTGGGGATTTAATTACGTCTGAATGGAAATTGGGGATTATGTATTAATATAGCCCAAAGACATCCTGGTACCTCCGTGTAATACTACACTAAGCCAGGAAATATCACCACCTTCTCCATGGATTCCCCCATGACTCCTTGGAATTCCCCATCCTTCCTTTGGAGAAGTAGAATAGGAAATGCAGAGGGGAGAAGTGTAGGTAATTTCCTGGATTTTCTTCTCCTCTTCCATCCCATCCCTATTCTCTATTTTCTATATGGTTATACCTGGAGGGAATTCTCATTGTATTCCTGTATCGAGACCTGAATCCCTCTAGGTGGGGGTAGTGGGTGACTTCAGTGAACAATTAAATTCACCATCTTTGGGTTTTTTTTGCTGTTTGCTTTTTAATCTGATGACTGAAGCTGACACCCCTCTTTCTGCTTCACAGGGATCTAGTGAGGACTAATGAGAAAAACTTGGGAGGGCCTAGGGGATGCATATCTATGGATATTTCACAGTACATTCAGGAAACTTATTGTCTTTGGTTCCAGTAAAAATAGTCCATTGGGATGAATTCAGAGTCTGTACAACCTGGTGTTTACACAATGTGATTCTTGATTTTGCAAAGGGATGTGCTTCTGAATTCCTCTCTAGACCTTAGATCTGTTTTTATGAATGGTGATGATGATAATGAAGTTAATAATTATAGATAATAATTCAATGTGTTAGAAATTGTCTCCCTAATGATACAATTGTTCCTATTCTCTTCTCCTCAATTTTAATTAGAATATACAGCTTCTTTAAATTGGAACAAGGCAATAGTCTGATAAAATAACACATATTGAGGCTTTCTCCATTTCACACCCTCTTGGTTACAACCACTGTGCCATTGGCTTTCTCCTTGTTTCAAATTAGATTAAATTCCAAGAGGCAAATTTCCTCTTGAAGAGAAAGGTAGGTAGCTCTTGGATCCCCAAAATAAACTGGCAACTGGTAAATTTCCTGTTGTAACTTTCATGGCAATTTCATCAAACCCTCTGGAAAAGGTTGTACTACACCAGAGAAAACGGTGACCCACAGGGAAATTTCAAAAATTTAGACGACTCAGATATAACAAAGCCTTTTCAATTGTGCAATCAGTGGCCATTTAAAAAGAACAAGTACACAATTCAGACTGTCACTCAAAGACTAAAATACTAAGGAGATGATTTTAGATTTGTAATGTCTCTCCATGAGTTGTATAATAATAACTTAAAAATAATACAGAGTGTACTTTTTTACTTCTCTTGGGGAAGAACACAGTGCATTAAAAATTACAGTTGTTGGTAAAGTACAGATAAAATTTAGCATATTGAGTAACATCTACATTCTGTCCCTTTCATTCAAATATCCTCAACTGACAAAGACATTTTTAGTCTTGAAGGGGATGGGGAAGTTATCTGGAAGCACAAAGAGCCTGAGTTTACCATCGAGTCCCAATTCAAATTCCCACTTGGCCACTTGCTATCTTTGTGGTCTTGAATAAAATATTTAATCTGATTTTAATTCTTTTTTCTGTGTTGATCTGTAAAATAAGGAATAATAACTGCTTACCAAGGTTTGTGCAGCTTAACTAAATGTACTTGGCACATATTAGGTGCCAAGTAAAGAAGGGAGCATCTTTTTACTGGAAGATAGGAAAGTACATGTGACATTGTTGAATGATTTTTTTCTTTTCATAATTCTCCATTCCAAAACCTCAGCTAGTAAAAATATTCAAGGATAAATAGCTAAAGAGTCAACATTTGTTTGAATAGTTATAACATACCACAGCAAATATAGGCTGATTTTTGATGAGTTGATCTTCAAAAATATAATGAAAATATAAAGTGATAAAAAAAAGTCTTACTATATCAGATACTTAACTTTCAGGCTGGCTTTTGAGTTATCTAAGGTACCATGGGAAATATTCTGGCATGTAGGGTTTTTGTAATAGCCACACAAATTCCTTATGTGGCTTAGTTGGGTCTTCCTCATTTTCATTGTATGATTGACACTCTCATGTACTGAGACTGCCTGGTCCTAGAACTGTACCTATATTTAGCCTATATTATTGTTGCTATAGTGTTGGGAGAATGATTGGAAATAAAAAAATATAATAGAAAAAACCTTGTTATCTAGTCAAGGTATCCAGATTCAATTCCTGCTTTGTTACTAATCAAATTATGTAGTTAATCTTTACTTCTTTGGGTCTAAATTCCTTTGTTGGTTTCAGATCAGCAGTTCTCAGATGCTGGTCTCTGCACTGGGACTTCATTAGAATTACCTGGAATTTATGCTTAACACTGCATCCCTGAACCTTCTCTCCATCTTCAGAATCTTTAGGAGTGGGGTCAGGAATCTAGAGTTAAAAATCTGCTGGTGATTCTGATCTGATGAGTAGCTAGGTTTAGAAACCAGTGGTCTTTTCATATCTTTTCTGCTTGCAGATTATAAGCCTCCATCAGGTTTTTTATTTTTATTTTTTTATTTTAAAGATGTGGGGTACAATTCAGGGTTAGGTATACAAACGTTCATTATGCAGGTACCCTTGTTGATGACGTGTGCCCATCCCTCCCCTGGCAGTTTTCCTCAACTGCCAATCCCACCCCTGCTCCTCTGGCAGTTTCCCACTACTGCCAACCCCTTTCTTATAGTATTGTGATAAGTATTCAAGATCCACTGATAAGTGAGAACATATGGTACTTTGTTGTTTTTGTGATAGATCACTGAGTATGATTGACTCTAAATCCATCCAGGTTTCTGTGAAGTCCATATGTTTGTCCTTCTTTATGACTGCGTAATATTTCATTTTGTATATGTACGACACTTTTTTAATCCACTCCAGCTTCGATGAGTAGCATGGTTGGTTCCATGTTTTTGCTGTTTTGAATAGAGCTGCAACAAATGTGTGTACAGGTATCTTTTTTGTAGAATGATTTGAGGTATATTACCAAAAGGGGGATTACTGGGTCATATGGAAGGCCAATTTCTAGTTCTTTCAGAAATTGCCACAATATCTTCCAAAGAGGTTGTACTATTTGCATTACCACCAGCAATGTAGAAGTGTTCCTTTTTCTCCACATCCTCGCCAGCATCTGTTGTTGCTTGTTTTATTAATGATGGCCATTCTTACTGGGGTTAGGTGGTATCTCACTGTGGTTCTTATTTGCATTTCCCTGATAATTAATGAGACTGAGCAACTTTTTATATGTCTGTTGGCTGCCCGTATATCTTCAAAGAAACGAAGCAGGAGGTATCATACTTCCACACTTCAAATTTTACTGTAAGGTTACAGTAATCAAAACAGCCTGGTATTGGTACAAGAACAGGCATATAGACCAATGGAACAGATGAAGATTCCAGAAGCAAAGCCACAATTTCTCAACCAACTTATCTTTGACAAAGCATCCAACAACAACCACTGGGGAAAGGAGAAACTCAGTAAATGGTGCTGGGAAAACTGGCTGATCACATTCAGAAGATTGAAACAGGACCCCTACTTTTCACCACACACAAAAATTAACTAAATGGATCAAAGACCTAAACATAAAACCTCAAACTATAAGAATCTTAGAAAATGCAGGAGACACCCTTATGGAAATTGGAACTGGCAACCCATTCCTGATCAGAACCCTAAGTGCCCATACCATAAGAAATAAGATAGACAAGTGGGACCTCATCAAACTGATGAGCTTCTGCAAAGCAAAAGAAACCACCAAGAGAGCAGGGAGATAGCCCACAGAATTGGGAAAATTATTTGCCAACTGTATATCTAACAAAGGCCTAACATCTGGGATCTACAAGGAACTCAAACGAGCCGAAAAGAAAAAGACAAACAACCCAGTTAAAAAGTGGGCAAAAGACATGAATAGACACTTCTCAAAGGTTTTTTGTTTTTTTAACTAAACTCTTAAGCACTATGAAGGTGGTTCTCCCAGCTTCTAACAGAGGACAGGAAGCCTGATAAACCATTTTTAGGGGTCGTTCCAGGACAATCTGGGTCATAGGCGAAGCTTAGTAGAAAACAATTTTGTGAATAAAGTAATTTTATTTCATTGTTGGCATTGAATTATCTCTCTAAATGGCCTCCAACTTTTTCAGATATAAATTCTTCCTCAGTTCTTAAGAGAGACAAATTAACTGTAAGTCATTGTTGCTTGAGTTTTCCCAAGTATGTAAATATTACCAGTGCATGGAGACCTTCACAACTAATTGTAGTATTCCTATTAATGATATAGGGCCTTGACTTGATCTAGCCCTTCTTCCAATGACATAAACATGTGAACAATTGCTTCCCAATTGCATTGGTTGGAAATGATATGCTTAGTTGACTTTTGGACACAGATTCTATCCTATTAATTTTTGACATGCTATGATATTAATTTTTTTAAGCTTTTAAAATGAAAGGAAAACATACTCATTGTAGAGTATTTGGAGAGTATAGAAAACTATAGGGAGAAATACTGAAATTACTCATAATCTCACTGCTCAGTAACAACACTCAATATTTTGATGTATTTTTTCTAGTTATGCACATATACCTAATAAATATTTGGACTACTTCTCAAATATATAATTTTAATCCTTCTTTCCTCACTTCACATTTAATAGTGAACAATTTTCTATTAGTTAATTTTCTTCAAAACAAACATAATTTTAATGGTTATATATGATTTCCACAATATGAATGGGCCATAATTTATGCAATCACTTTCTCATTTTTATGTGTAGATAAATTATTGCTCTTATATGATGCTATAATAAACAGTTTTAGAAATATTCTTATCTGAAATTCCTATTTCCTTAGCATTTCCTCCTAAACAAGAATTGCTAGCTAAAATTGTCTGAATTTTTAAAATTTCTTGATATGTATTACAAACTATTTTTCAGAAAAGTAAAAAATCAACAACAGGATTTTATGACTGTTCACTTTTTATAACAATCTTTTTGAAAGAGAGATCTTATAATTAGAATAACCTCTGCTAATGAAATTGTTATTGTTTGTAACTTACTTTTCTTTAAATATTAGTAAAGTTGAATATTTTCCATAGGTTTTTTTTTTTGAGCCATTTATATGTCTTATACTGTAAATTATCTTTTTTTTTTTTTTGAATTGGAGTCTCACTCTGTTGCCCAGGCTGGAAGGCATTGGCATGCTCATGGCCACCGCAGCATCCACCTGCTGGGCTCAGGTGATCTTTCCACCTCGGCCTTCCAAGTAGCTGGAACTACAGTCACACACCACCACATCCAGCTAATTTTTTGATTTATTGTGGAGATGATGTCTCACCAAGTTTCCCAGACTGGTCTCAAAACTCATGAGCTCAGGCAATCTTCTCACCTCTGCCTCCCAAAGTGCTGGGATTTCAGGTGTGAGCAACCATGTCTGGCCTGTAAATTGTCTTATACTATTTTTCCATATTTTCCTATTAGATTGTTAAAGTTTTTATTTACTGATTTATATATGCTCTATGTTAATTATACTGACTTTTAGTATCATATGTTTAGCAAATATTTGCTGATTGGTTGAAAATTTTTTTGTTTGTGATGATGACACAATTTTTAAAGTAATGCTATGTGACTATACTATAAATGAAGATTAATCCACAGTAAAAAGAGGTGGAAGATCAAGATAGCATAGCTCCTCGGTACATTTTGAATATGTTTGTGTGATTCACATGGCTTGGTGTTTTCCAGACATATGCCTCCCAGAGTTGGAAGAGTCTTCCTGAATTGTCTCATCTCTTTCTTGGTGAGGAGATTAAGGTAAACTAAGTTCATGACACATCCTTTGCACGCTGAGCATTATTTTGTGTTCCATTTTTGTAGGAATGAAAGAGACATTATATCATGCCTCTGATTATGAATCTAATAAAAATCCTGACTTCTGGATCATATCACAGGCCTATCGAGTCAGTGTCCCTGGTGATTTTGAAGCATTCTAACCTTTGAGAATGGCTGGTGCTGGAGAGAGTTCAGATGATCCATGGTGATTTTTGCCTCACACTAATAGCATCTTCAGTTTTCTTCCCCTCAGTGCTCAGGTACTCAATTTGTATAATATTAGAATGTACTCTTTATATGTTGGTTTTAGTGTGTGCTGTGAATCTGAAGCTAGATTTAAGCACATTCAAGGCAGGAGATGTAACACCTTTTATTTTTTTAAAGAAAAAATTCCTTAGACCATTTTGCATAGTATTGCAAGGGTTATTGACTCACAGGGATTCAAAGTACCAAGGAAACTGAGACATCTAATATGCTAAAAATATAAGCCTAGGCTTTGTAAGGGAAAATGGAGGCAGGGCATTTTAGAATTTTTCCAAAAGTTTGTTGGGTTTCATGGTTTTTGATTTATTGGGTTTTTTGAGCTTCTGAATGATACACTGTGACTGATACTACTTCTGTGATTCTTTTTTTTTTTTTTTTTTTAGTTGGAGTCTCATTCTGTCACCCAGGCTGGAGTGCAGTGGCATGCTCCCGGCCACCTCAGCCTCGACCTGCTGGGCTCTGGCTATCCTTCCGCCTCAGCCTTC
>NW_007232241.1:2373-36678 GCF_000164805.1 Carlito syrichta | reverse complement strand
TGCCCAGGCGGGTCTCTAACCCACGGGCTCAGGCAATTCACTCACCTCAGCCTCCCAAAGGCGCGGGATTACAGGCTGAGCCACCGAACCCGGCTCTGTGATACTTTTAGAAGTATTTTTATAAGACATTTTAGAGGTGTCCTGTTAGCAGCAAAGAGATGAGATTAGAAATCAGAATCCTTATTTTATTTCATTCAGCAAGAATGTGTTGAGTATAATACCTAGTCACAGAGAATCAAAAACCAGCTTGCTTTAATCTACGGTGCATCTACTTCTGTGCTTAGAACCATGGATCTATCACAGTGTGTGGAGAATGGTCTTGGTCCTTGAAGAACCCAATATTTTACTTGCACTTAATTCTTGGCATTGCTTTATATGTTATTTCATGCAATCTTATTCTCTATAATTACATTTGTGGAACATTTGCATTACTGTATTCTGCTTTAATAATACTACTGCTAATTTACATTCATATATAATTTTAGGCTCTTTTCAAATCATATTACAGATATGGTTCTGGCGAGCCTCAAGAACTTAGTAAAATATTAATAGATACTTTTTTTCTGAATGTATGTTACATGACCGACTCTGGACTTCACAGGGGCTCTGTCACGGAATTGCCACAACGATGCTATGAATAGGTTGGTATTGTCATCTCCTATGTATTATACCAGATGTGAAAATAGAACTGAACAAAGTTAAGCTTGTTCAAGAGCCACAGTCCAACTCAAAAGAACACAGTTTGCCTTAAGGGTCCACAATCTTAAAAGTTAAACATACTGCTTTCCCCACAGTATAGGTAGTTATGAAACAAGAGGACATATAAGTAGCCCATCTTTGTCAGACTACTTCTATTGCTCACATAGAAGGCGGCATGTTTGCTGAACTTCCTCTGCAGTGCTCAGTAGGCTATTTTCGGTGGGGTAGTAAAATGCCGACCAGGTGATCATGTGAGTTTTATCAATAAAGGTAAAATGCTTAGAAGGCATTTGTTAAAATTTTGCAGACATTGTAGACAATTTAAAAAACTATACAAATTAGAAAAAGAAATAAATTATTTACCTATAATCAGAACCTATCAGAAAGTAAAATAATTGGCATACATTTAGAAGAGAAGTGGCTGGGCCCACTGACTCATTCCTGTAATCCCAGCACTTTGGGAGGTGGAGGCTACAGGATTGCCAGAGCCCAGTGGTTTGGGACCAGCCTGGGCAACATGGCAAGATCTCGTCTCTATTATAAAAAAAAAAAAAAAAATCTGGGCCTGGGGGGGCATGTCTGTAGTCCCAGCTATATGGGAGGTTGAGGTGGAAGGACTGCGTGAGCCCAGCAGAACGAGGCTTTGGTAGCTGAGACCATGCCACTGCACTGTATTCTAGCCTGAGTGACTTCAACTAAAAAAAAAAAATAATAATAATTTAGAAGAGAAGTGATAAAATTGCGTCTTATTGCAGATAATATAAAAGTATGTATTTAGAAAAACTGAGAAATGTCAGTAATATCAAATAGAAAGAAATAAGAAAATATGGTAAGTTGATTTTGTATATTGTATTTCAAAGAATCTGAGATGTCATATTATTTAAGATATCCCATCATTCATTTTATTTTTTTCCCACTAGTATTATATTAAAGTTCCAATTTCTCTACACCCTCACAAACTCTTGTTATTTTTAATTTTCAAAAAATCATAAGTTATCCTAGTGTGTATGAAGTGGTATCTCATTGTGGTTTTGACTTGCTTTTCTCTAATGACTAATGATGTTAAGCATCTTTTCATGTCCTTCTAGGTTACTTGTACATCTTCTTTGGAGAAACATCTCTTCAAGTCTTTGCCCAGTTTTAAATTGGTTTACTTATTAATTTTTAATTTTAGATTCAGGGGTACATATGCATATTCGTTACATGGACATATTGTGTAGTGGTGGGAATTGAGTCTTAGGTGGCCCATTCCCCAGGTAGTGACCACTGTGCCCTGTAGGTATTTTCAGAATCCTAGTCTCTCCCCACTATTATTATCCCCATTGTCGATTATTTCCACCATTGTAACCATTTAGCTCCCACAAATGAGTGAGAACATATGGTGTTTGGTTTTCTGTTTCTGAGTCAGTTTACTCAGGTGATGATCTCCAGCTCCGTCCATGTTGCTGCAAAGGCCATGAGGATGTCCATTACTTTATATACCACCAAGAAGAAAAAAAAAGTTGTCAATTATATAAGGTAAATACCAAAGAAAAAATAGTGTGTGTGTGTGTGTGTGTGTGTGTGTGTGTGTGTATTGCCAATAACTTATTCACTTATTCGCTAAAAAGCAAACAACAACAAAAAGCACAAACCTTTGGAATAAATTCACCAAAAAATAGAATCTATATGAAAAAAAACTCCATAAATTCTTCTGCAAAGACATAAAACTCTCTAAACAAATGAACCAATAAGCCATATTTTAGGTGAACAGAGTTTAAATTGTAAAAGCATGCACACTCTCAAAATTAACATATAAATTCAATGCAATGCCAATAGAAAACTCTGAGTGTACTTGGGGGTTTTGACAAGATGATTTAAAAATCATATCAAAGAATAAATATGTAATATAGCCACTAATATTAAGAAGACAAGAATAGTGAGGCGGGATTAAACCTGACAGGTAATAAAACATTCTTCATAGTTAGCATAATCCAGATGGGAAGGCACACTAGCACAGAAACTGACAGACAGAATAGGGAGAAAAAGAGCCATAGTATTTAAAATTCAATGGGAAAACATGGTTTGTTCTTAAATGGTGCTGGTAAAACTGGACCTTTGTCTGAAGAAAAGAAAATTAAACCCTTATATTTGGCCATGTACATTCCTGATAGGTTAAATCATTACTTGTAAAGAAGAGAATGAAAAAACACAGGTGATATGTAAAAATCAGTAGTTGAAAAAATGTTTGCAACCCAAATGACAGTTAAAGTGCTGCTACCTACAATATACGAGAACTTGCAAACTGATATTAAGGCAAATACATTAAAGAAAAATGGAAAAAATATTTGAATAGTTGGTTTATAGAGAAATAAGTCCAGATGAGCAATAAGCAAATAAAAAAAAAGGTGTTCAAAATTTTTATTAGTCAGTGAGATACAAATGAAAGGAAAAATAAAATGTCTTTTTGCACATCCGTTTGAAGATTTTTAAAGGAAGATTACACTTACCATAGGTGGAAATTTGGAGAAAATAATATTCTCACGCATGGTTGGAAGAATGTACCTTTTGGGAAATCTGTCAATATTTGTCAAAAATAAAAATATACCTGCATGTTGACTCAGCAGTTCCATTCCTGAGTCTGGGCCACAGAAATAAAAGTGCTGGTATGTAAGGATGTTTATTGCAGCTCTGATTCTAGAGGTACAACCTCAAAAATAAATACAATATCCATTAATAGAAGAATGAGTGAATAAAGAATGGGTATATTTGTAACTTAATTGCAAACCTACTAAAAGAACAAGCTGGACCTATGTCACTTAACTTGAAATTATTATGTACTGTTAAGTGAAAAGAAGTAAGATGTAAATCCTACATATAACATGACATCATTTTAGTAAAATAAATAGCAATAATGATTCACCTATTCCTGTATGTGTATAAGATATGAGTATGAAGAAATATGAAACTAGAGATTTAACATTTGCTATCTAGATGAGAGATGGAGAAAGAGAGGAGAAAAGGGGAGAGAAAGGAAAAGGAAAAACAATTGCGATATATTGACTCAACTTAGAGCAATGATGTGAGAAAAACAATAACAACAACTACAACAAACAAAAAACCGTAACAGCTCGAAATTAACTCCCTTGATGGAAGATATCATTACAGGATTGGAAAATCAGACACACAGAAGAGAATTTTAAAAACTCTCAGAACCTCCACTTAGCCATGCTGATTAAGAGTTTGGTCTAATTTCCTTGGCAGAAATTAGAAACTGATTTCAGACCCACACTATGATCTTTACTTTTAGTTATATATATTTGGATAATAAATGTTTGGGAGGTCTGAAAGAATTAGCCTTAAAATGTGATGAGTCCTTAACTTATTTATAAATGCAAAGTTTGTCTTCACCTGGTATTATATAAAATTAAATAAGTGATAGGGAGAACATTTAATATTTATATCATCGTGTAGCATATTTTATTTTATAAATTCCTGGTGCTCTTCATAAAGTGGAGTGACGACAAGTTGTTACTATTTTTCACTATATGACTTGCACATAGTAGGAATTCAATAAAAAATTTGTTGGATGGGATTGAATTTCACTTTTACTCAAGAGTGCTTTCCAGCTAAGTTTCTAAAGGCTGAGACACAAGATTTCCTAACACTATAGTAAGTACCATTCCTCCTGATAAAGGAAATAGACTTTTTTTTTTATATGTGAAAGGATCTACAACATGCAGACCCTCCGTCACAATAAACACCAATTTCATCTTCACTCAAATATATGCTTGGTCAGTAACAGGTGATTAAACCTATCACGGTATTACTTTGCTGACTGGAGACACTCACCACATTCTCGTGGTTTCTAAGGCAACTAATGAAAGAAACTAAGAACTGAGGTCTCATTTAGGTTGATGCCCTTGGAGAGGTAGAATTTCTTTTCCAGCAGCCTGTACTGGGAGACAAGGCTTATTTGTTCTAATGTTTTCCATTTCTCTGAATTTCACAACACAAGGTGCTCAGATACCTTTTGGTAGAACCTACTGGAAAATGTTACCAGTATAAAAATAGCTCAGTTTTGCCAATCCAAAGAACACTTGGTATGATTACTGGTAAATAGGAGGCAACTAAATGGAGACTCTGTTTTCCTTCCAGCCTCACTTTTTATTTACTTCTGTGCAACACAAACTGTAAACGGTAACATTGACGATGTTGGGTCAACACCTCTGTGAAGGACTCTCTTTTATAAAACCCATGGTGTTGGATGGGTCCAATACAGACAGACTTTTCATATAGTTCTGCTGTTCAGCCTTGACACCTCCTGTGTTGAACTGTCGAGATACATTCAGTGGTTCCCTGAAATGAGCTCTTTTTGGTTACAAAATGGCTTCCAGGGAGAGTCAGGGCTTGCTTCCAATGGGATGTTAAGAGGATTTTTATTTCTCTCTCTTTTTAAGCAGCTAGCCTGAGATCCAACTAGCAAATTGTTCACATTCTTCTACAGTCCTTCCAGCCTTGGCCACAGTCTGGCTTTCTCTTGATGGAGTCATTATCCAAATCTCTGAAATGAAGTGATTTTTTTTTCATTAACTCACTGAAGTAGAACATGAGCATTTCTTTATCACAGAAAAGTTACTAGTTCTGTTCTTTTCTCCTGCAAAAGGATTATGAAATCTTAGCCATCAGATGTTAAAGGCGATGCTTGCTTTTCTTTGATGCAAGAATAATGTTGAACACATTCCTGCACATTTTCAGGGCAATTATGGTTGTTATTATGACTCTCAAGGTCCTGAAGTAACTTCAAAATGGCAACACGTTCATGTATCTTATGGAATGACTCTATTGTGCAAGGCTCACACTAGAACGTAAACTGTAGATCTTCCTTGTTTGGCTTACTAATATATTCCTGTGCCTGCTATAGTTCCTGGCATGAAGGAAGGACCCTGATAAATGAATGAATGAATGTATGCGATATCCTCTATTGGGAGCTAGATATTGATGAGGTAAAGTTGAATCCCATGGTAAGCTATTTAGGAATAAAGGGGACTTGAAACTACACCTACCCACCAAAGGAAAAATTGTGGGACAGACCTGGCTTGAAAGCTCTGGGAGGAAGTCCATTTTAGTGGGAAGAACACATGATTAATTGTTTAGATTAATATAAAAAGTGATAGTAATGATAATAAGCTACTACATACTTTTTTGCACATTAGATTTTATCCACACAAAATCTTACAAACTAGATCGGATTATCTCCATCCTACAATGTAAAAAAATAAAGTGGAGGTATAATTAATTTTCCAAATATTACATAGCTAGTGAGTGGTAGAGTTGAGATGAAAAATTCTGCCTGTTGGCTGGATGTGGTGGCTCATCCTACAATTGCAGTACTTTGCGATGCTGAGGTGGAAGGATTGTTTGCACCCAGGAGTTTGAGACCAGCTTGGACAACATAGTAAGATGTTGTCTCTACAAGGAACCAGAAAAATAGCTGGATGTGGTGGCTTACACCTATAGTCCCAGCTACTTAGGAGGCTAAGATGGAAGAATTGCCTGAGTGCAGGAGGTCAAGGCTACAGTGAGTCATGATCATGTCACTGCATTCCAGTCTGGGTAACTGAGAGAGCCCTGAAGCAACCCCCACAAAAAAAAAAAAAATATCCTGGCTGCTTTCAGTGTCCATGTTCTTTTCATGAATGTGTGTGGATAACAGGCATTGGATGTGGGCATGCATTTAATTAGGTGGAGGCAGAAGAGCCCAATTACCAGGCATCCTCAGAATATGTAAGCCAGAGGCTAGGGATTCTTGGAATCTAGGTGGGCCTATGCTCCTCAGGATCAGAGGTGTCCTTAGAGCAGGTAGCAAGGGCCCAGTCCCTGGACTGGGACTTCTGGTGAAGAGGTAGGAGGATCTGGTAAGAGGAAGGCAGGACCCTCATCTCAGAGGAATTGGGTAACTGGACAAGTCACAAGGATAGAACCTCAGGCACAGGGGAATGGGTTTTCTACTACTGAGTACAAATGGAGACACATTTAGAGCTTGAAATGACACCCACAGTCCTGTAGGTCATAAGTACAGGAAAATTCACTGGGTTCTCTACCTAGGATCACACAAGGCCCAAATTAAGGTGCTGATGAAGCTAGGCTCTCAACTGGAAGCTTGGGGAAGATTGTGCTTCTTCTAGCTCATTCACCTTGTTGACGGGATACAGATCCTTGTGGTTGTGTGACCAAGGTCCCTGTTTTCTTGCTGGCTGTTGTCTAAGGACCATTCTCAGCTCCTGGCCTGTAGTCTCCTCTACTCAGCAATGGAGAACCTTCCTTGCATCCAATCCCTCTCACACTTTGTATCTCTTTGGCTTCCTTTTTCGCTACCAGCTAGATGTAAAAGACTCATGTGATTGAAATAGGTTCATTCAAATAATCTTCCTATTTCAAGGTCACTGATTGGTAACCTCAATTGCCTTGCAAAATCCCTGTTACTGTGCAAAGTAACATAACCATGGGCATGATTCACGATCCTATTCACCGTGCTGGGGACTAACTAGTGAGGGAAGTCTTAGGGTGGGGCATCTTAGAATTTAGCCTGGCGCACAAGGGAGCCATCAGGATCAGAGTAAGAGCCACAGCGGGGATACTGAGCTGTTTAAATTTCTTTTGCATTTGGTCAATTAGATCCTGTAGACATAGGATGACCATGGCCGGATGGCCAGTCTCGACCCATCTTGATTCTCTTTCTGCAGGCTCGTTGGCAAGGCAGCTTAGGAGAGTGAGGAGGACACATTCAATGCTGACATCCTTTGCAAATGACATGGGAGATGAGTGAAAATTTTTTGACATTGAGAATTTTGCTGGTGGAAGGCAGGTACAGGATAATGATGAAGAAGTCTATGTTGTTTCTGGCTTCCTCTGAACGCGATACCTGTTCGTGGCAAAAAAAAAAAGTTTTTGCCCAAGGGCCTATTCACCTGTTCCCAATTGTCATTTTAGTGTTAAGAAATAGGTAGGGGTCTCTTGCCTGCAGAGTGACTTTGTAACAGCCCTCACTTAACAACCAGTTCCACAACTAGACATACTGACACTAAGGAATGGTAATTTATGAGGCCTTTGCTATTTTTATTTCTTTATGTGGCAGGAAAAAAACCTCCACTTTTTCAGAATAAATTCCCTCCCTTTAGGCAGAGAAATTTTTGCCAAAGGCAACAACTAAAAATAAAATCTTTCTTTCATGTCTGTCTTTATTTCTGGGCTTCCTCACTTAATCAGAAGATTCTGCGGGGACAGTGAGGTAGATGATAATCCTAGAACATTTTAGAATCACCAAGTTCCCCAGTTGGTACAGAAACTGCATCGTATTAAGTGCCTAGCTTACCTATTTGTAATATATGGTTTAAAAAGCAGTCTGGATGAGACAATTTAATATTCTTGACAGTATTAAATGTCAATATCAACCGTTGGGCAGAATTCAGATTTTCCTTGAGAGGACTTAAGCTTTGCATTTTCAGTCATAATCAAATGGGATAGATTTGGCTAGTTGGTGCCTCAGAATAATTGCTAGACTCTTCAAATAAGCAGCTGTCCCCAATTAACCTGTAAGAAATGTCAGAAGCAAGGCCTGGTCCTCCAGGCAGACAAGGAGCTAATGGGAAGAGTTCTTTATACACTGTATTTGCATATCTGACAGTGAGAACATACATTGCTTTTCTCTTGGCCCTGTTATTTAATTTTCACCAATGAACCAATGAGGATAAAAACCTTCTTTCTTTTTGCTTTGCAAAACTATGATCAGAAACCAAAAGCAATTCTCACACTGGGTTTTTGTTTTTTGCTCACTGTTTCAATAGTTCATCTCTACAAGAACACTGCAAGGCAGTATCTCAGAAAGGTGTCTCTGGCACAGTTTCTCCTGTGAGGCCTTGGTCTTTTCAGAGAAAAGCCACTTTGTAATGAACTTTGAGTCACCAAATTGTCACTTAAGGTATGTGAAGTGTTTAGGCTTTTGAATAAAGAGCTAACTGATGAGACCAGTATAATTCAGCACTTTGACTTCTAGACACCAGTACCACGAAGTCATGTTTGAGTGACATGTGTGTTACAGCCTTTAACTTTGTGATTTGCTTTTATTTTATTTAACTTTTAGTAGATTGGAGAGTTACTCCATCCTTGCCAGCCCATCTGTGGAGTGCCTGGCCACCCTCACAGCAAATAGGGCCTATTCACCTGTTCCCAATTGTCATTTTAGTGTTAAGAAATAGGTAGGGGTCTCTTGCCTGCAGAGTGACTTTGTAACAGCCCTCACTTAACAACCAGTTCCACAACTAGACATACTGACACTAAGGAATGGTAATGAGGTGTCTGTCAAGTGGCCCTACCAGACATCGGGCCTATACTTTGGGAAGGGTTGATATGTCTTTCCCTGGGCGTCAGAAGGACATGTCCCCAAGCTGTGTCACTGCCATGGTGCCTGCCAAGACATTCAGATGGAGGTCCTTCTCCTCTAATAGGTCAAGAAGAGACTTGGTTTTGTTGAGGATCTGAACATCACAGACTTATGCTCATTTTGTAGGGCTGCTATAACAAAGTGCCGCAAACTGGGTGACTCAAATTTCACTTCCTCACAGTTCTGGAGGCTGGAAATCTGAAATTAGGATGTCAGCAGGTCCATGATGCCGCTGGGTCCCTGGTTAGAATCCATCCTTGGCTTTCCCAGCTTCTGATGGCGGTTGCCAATCCTTGGCATTCCTAGGTTTGCATCTGCTGTGCTCCAATTTCTGCCTCTGTCACCACATGGCAGTCTTCTTCCTGTGTCTATGTCTTCGCATAACATTCTCCTCTCTCTGTGTGTTCAAATTTCCCTCTCCTTTTAAGGGCATCAGTCACATTGGATGATGGCCCACCCTATGAGGGGGGACACCAAAAAAACCAGAATTAATTTTGGTGGGCAGGTCCCTTGTAGTACAGGCTTCCCTTGCTAGGTAAGTGCTCTAGGAACCCATCTGCATCGGTGCACCAGTTAGTATTGTGAGAGGCTGTGTTCAGCTTCAGTAAATTTTTAAAAAAATGTTAATTTTGAAGATGTGGGATATAATTTAGGGTTAGGTATACAAATGTTCATTATGCAGGTACCCTTGTCGATGAGGTGTGCCTCCCACTGGTAGTTTCCCACTACTGCCAATACTGCCCCCCAAACAGTTTCCAACTACTGCCAATCCCTTTCTTATAGTAGTATGATAATTGTTCAAAGTCCACTTATGAGTGAGAACATGTGGTACTCAGTTCTTTGTTTCTGTGATAGATCACTCAGTATTATAGACTCTAAGTCCGTTCAAGTTGCTGTGAAGTCCATAATTTTATCCTTCTTTATGGCTGCATAATAGTCCATCATGTATATGCACACACACGTTTATTGCAGCATTATTTACAATAACAAAAACATGGAACCAACCTTGCTGCCCATCAAAAAAGGACTGGATAAAAACAAACAAACAAACAAACAAAAAACCAGTGAAATTTTTTTGTTTGAGTTTCTTTCAATGTGTTGGCCCACTTAATAACGGGTGATGTACCAGTGCCCCTGCCCACACAGTGCTGAGTATTCAGCAGTTTTCGATAAAAAATGGCATGATCCCCATGCCCCAGCATCCCTATTCATCCAATCTCATCCCCCAGCAACTTTTTTTTTGTTTCCATGAATGAAAAAAGGGAAACATTTTGCTGATATGGAAGATGTGAAACAAAAAATGACAGAAGCATTAAAAGGCATAAAAACGAATGGGTTCAAAAACTGTTTTGAGCATTGCAAAAGCATCTCAATAGGCGTGCTGTATCAGATGAAGAGTATTTTGAAGGTGACTGAAATTTAAACATGTAGTAATCAATATGCACTTTTTTAAGAAATAAGTTCTGGGTTTGTTTGGGTCCCCCCTCATAATGACTTGATTAAAGCTGCAAAGAGCTTGTTTCCAATAAAGGTCACATTCATAGGTGCCAGGAGTCAGGACTTCACCATATCTTTTTGGCAAACATAATTTGACCTAAAATACCCACCCTTCTCTCGCTTTGTTGTACAATGAGCTGAGCCTGGAATGGTGAGAAAAATGAAACACAGACTCTCTTTGAATAGGGATCACTTTCTTCCTCACAGGGTCTTTGTAAGACAGGAGCACGACAAAATTTGCTTGTGTTTATTATATTATTTTTAAATGAACTTATGTGAAGGCTCATTATTTAAGAGAAGAAAAAACTTCCCTCAATTTCAATTCTAGAATGAGAAAAATAGTCCTTAGGTGATTAATGTAAACTAAGGCATGAACAACTTTAAGCACATTGAACACACCGGTGCTTCAGATGTGATAGGTGTTTTAATTTTCTTATTCAAGGTGTTAGCTAGTTGTCACATGACTTTCCCTAGCTTATATACCTAGACGAGAGAAGAATGCATCTTTGGACATCTTATCTGGAGGTTTGGGCCTATACATTGTTGTTTCTGACCATGTGATAGGAATATCGATCTATTGATCTATCGATCTATCAGTCTATCTAAATATCTACGATCTGTTATACCTTCTCCTTTGAGTTCACCTCTTCAACCTGTGCTGCAGTTCTTTCTTTCTAAAAAACCCTGCTTTATGGTAAAATATATATTCATTATTTATTTTATTAAGACAATGTACATGCTATTCTTAACAGAGCCACTTAGTATACTATGATGCCATTTTTATTTTGGAACAACTTAATTTTGTTAATCTTAATATTTGCTAATGTTTTCATTTGCTTAGTTTCTCTATGTATCTGTTACATAATCATCTCAAAACTCTGGTTCTGGACCTCTTCTCCGTATCTTCTAAGACATTAGTAAACTTATGTCTTACTTTTTTTTCTGGAAGTGTCCCCACTGGATCCCTCCCTTCTTGTTTAGAATGTAAGCTGGTTGTTCTCCAGACATGCTGTGCAACCAGCGTCCCGAGACATCCCTTCCTCACCATCATGGGTGGTGAGTCTTTTGCCTCTCTCTTGCGATGGATTTTCTTCCTTCCTTCCTTCCTTCCTTCCTTCCTTCCTTCCTTCCTTCCTTCCTTCCTTCCTCCCTTCCTTCATTTCTTTCTTTCTCTCTCTCTCTTTCTCTCTCTCTCTTTCTCTCTTTCATTTACTTCCTCATTTCAGTCAAGCGCATTCTCCAGGATCTTCTGAAACAGTTAAAATGTTGCTAGTTTACATATCTGATGATTTAGTTATCTATAATTAAAGGCTTGTGTTTAATCTTTCTCATGATTCATAGTGTGGCTGGGTACAACATTCTGGATTGGAAGTAAGTTTCTTGTTACTATTAATGGCATTGTTCCATATCTTCAAACTCCCAGTATTGTTGACAAATTTGGTGCCATTCTGAGTGTGATCCTTAGTATGTGGCCTTATATTTTCTCTCTATAAAATGGCATATTTTAAAATTGTATTATCATCTACCTCCATATAAGTATTTTTCGTTCACTTTACTGGGGACTTGCTGGTTCTATCAATGAATTGATATTTTCTGTTCTTATAAATTCTTCTCTCCTTTTTTTTGTCTGTGCTAATAACTTCCTCCCTACCTTTTCTCTGTGCTTTTTTCTTGAAACTTCTATGAGTCAAATGCTAGCTTTCTTTCACTAATATTATGCTTTTCTTAACTGTTTTCTCCATTTTTCATCTTTGTATCACTTTTATCAACTTTCTAGTTTTCCTCAATACTATATAATACCCTGCTGTATTTTTAATTTCTGTCAAATTTTAAATTTACAAGGGCTCTTTTATATTCTGTGATTCTGTCTCTTCTAATCTGACTCATGTATTATGTATATTAATTATCTGAGAATACTATATATAATTTTTTGAGATTTTCTTTATTTTCAGCATGTTCTCTGCATTCTTCTTTTGATTTACTGGTTTTTGGCCTATTTTTACACTAATTATTTTCCTTAGGTATTGGGTGATCCCATTTCATATTTAAGAATGATGCAGTAAAAATCATATTGAAAACTCTCCCTCTGTTTTTAGGTACAGAGCTTGCTGACTGGTGGTAGAATTGACTGTAAAGTGATCAAGTTGGCATTTAATACTTTTATTGGGTAAGTCCGAAACACCATTATCTGTGATTCTTTGCTATTGGGCTGGTGTGTCTCTCCAGGGATGAATCCACTTCCAAATTTGTAGCTTTTTAATTTAAGGAACATAGAGTCTCACCCTCCAGCATATAGAATTTCACTTAATTCTGATTTTCAATATGGTGCCTCTTGCCTGCTCTTAGCTAGATCTGGTATCCCTGTGTCCAGAACCAAGGATTCAGATTTCCAGAGATTAAACCTTCTGTCTTCTGCTTGATTAGGAAGGAATAGATAAATACTTATTACAGCAAGAGAGATAATTTGGTGATCTAACTGTTCCTTACAGAGACTTTCAAGAATCTTTCTGTTCTGCATCTTACATCTCATCCACTGCCTTTATGCATCAGGTACCTCAATTCTTGAGACTTCCGGGTTTCTGTGGCATAAGGGCATATACAATGAACACAATTGCTTTCTTCCATTTTGATCAACAAAATTCTCTCCTTGCCTAGGTTCAACTTTCTCTATCTGCTAAGTTAGTATTCTTCCCTCTGATTTCCAGACTACCACATTTTATTAACAACTTTCACTTGCTGTCCTTTCTATGTATGACTTTTTGTATTTATGTATTAATTTATATTAATTATTATGGATACTTAATAGTCATGTATATTCATGGGATACATGTTTTGATACAGGGATACAATAAACTATGATCAAGTCAGAGTAGTTGGGATATCCATCACTTCAAGCGTTATCATTTCTTTGTGTTAGGAACATTTAAATTATATTCTTTTAGTTATTTCAAAATATACAATAAATTATTGTTAACTGTAGTTACTCTACTGTGTAACCAAATACTAGATCCTACTCATTCTATCTAGCTGTATTTTTATCTTCTTAAAAAATATTTTTTAGCCAGGCTCGGTGGCTCAGCCTGTAATCCCGCACCTTTGGGAGGCTGAGGTGAGTGAATTGCCTGAACCCGCGGGTTCGAGACTCGCCTGGGCAGCATGACCTCATCTCTACAATAAATCAAAAAATCAGCCGGGCGTGGTAGCACATGCCTGTAATTCCAGCTACTTGGAAGGCTGAGGTGGAAGGATCGCTGGAGCCCAGCAGGTCGAGGCTGCGGTGACCGGGAGGCCACTGCACTCCAGTCTGGGTGACAGAGTGAGACTCCAACTAAAAAAAAAAAAAAATTTGCTATCATTTCTGTGGTGTTTTCAGTAGGAAAGATGGTAACAGACTTTTCAAAACCTGTGTTTAAGTCTCATAGTCCCCAGTTTCCTCATCTATAAAATGGATATGGTTAGACCAGATCAAGCTTTCCAAACATCGCTGAATAAGCCAGTAGGATAACTGCTCCAGAATCACCTGGAAAATTTAAGAGAGCAGATTTCCAGATCCTGTCCACTGGGAAATCTAGAAATGATGATACCAATTGCCTGTAACCTTACAGCTCTAAGCGTCTATGATGTCTTCTCTTTGGGTCCTACCTCTGTCTCCAGGCTAAGATGTAAATTACTCTTATTTCTACTGATTACTGGGAATATGGAGAGTTCCTTCTACGGGGCATTCACTGCTTAAACCTGTGAAAATTCTGGCTTCAGCACATGAAAACCAGAGCTTTGACTTCTTTCCAGCTTCTCCAAATTTCACAATTTTCTTCTTTATGCATGTGACTTCTTTGTTTTGCATTTTCCTGGGATTCATCACTGTTCTGTGTTCACTAAAAACCGACATATGGAAGTGGACGAGGACACAGCCAGGACAGAGGTCTTTCCTCACTGAGACTTTCTGAAGGAGCAGGGTGCTATTCCTCCCAGAGGTGGACCATAGCAGCCTTTCTACCAAGAACCAGAATTCAGACACACCATCATCTGTGCAGAAGACTAAGTGTTTATGTGCTTCTTTGAAGTGTTTGGTCAAGGATGATACAATTGTTCCAAATCAGCATGGCTTTTCCCTCCTCTCCATACAAGGTCTTTGTTTGGTATTTTTAGAAAAACAGAAAATGCCATTTTAAGACATATTTCTACCAATGGGATACATCTGAACATTTGGATGCTTCTATGCATTGCTTTGGCTACAGAGTGCTGAATAAATATTTGTGAATATAAGAACCAGTGTCTAACCAGTTCGTTGACAGATAGCTAACTTGTTTCTCAATTCCTTGAAAGTCAAACCCAGGACTTTGGCCCACTGGCAATCAATGCTTTTTCAAACACCATCTTAGGTCAGAGAGTTTAATGAGGAGATTTTTATTGGTCAGAGAGTTTAATGAGGAGATTTTTATTTTCCTTCCACTGATAAGCCTCACTACACCTGCCACACCTTGCCCTGACCTCTTCTATACTCTGTCTTGAGGGTGGAGAAAGGAAGACAATGATTCTTGTCAGTGACACTTAGTCAACATCTTTTTTTTTTTAAAGCAGGATTTATTAAGAGGACAGAAAAGCTCCCGCAATGGGAGGGGACCTGAAGGGGTTGCCCGATACTTGGTCAACATCTTAATAAGTGATCAGTTCCCAAGTGTTCACTAAGTCCTGGCTCTGTTACCAATCCTCTCCCAGGCAGTGTAAGAGATAAAGAAGTATTAGGATTTGCACCCTTTCTTGGTAGAATTTGCAATCTAGCCACACCTATTTATATAATTAAGGAGTTCATAAATTTTGTGCTCCTTCCTCCTCCCTCTTCCCTTCCTGTTTACTCTGACACTCCCATTGGCATTTCTGACTGGTTTCCCTTCCCTGTTACCCCTGAGTCACCACTTCAGGCTTGCCTAGCAGTTTGACCAGTTCTTGTGAAAGTGTTGAGTGTGAAAGGGTACAAACGGTTTTGCAGATGAAGAGCACTGGGTTCAAATCCCATTTCTGTCACTTTTAAAATCTGCAGCCAAGTACAGTAGGTCACACCTATAATCCTAGCACTTTGGGAGACTGAGGCAGGAGGATTTCTTGAGGCCAGGAGTTTGAGATCAGCTGGGACAACATACCGAGATCTTGTCTGTATAAAAAACAAATTAAAAGTTTTTTGGGTGTAGTGGTGCATGCATGTAGTCCCAGTTATTTGGTAGGCTGAGGAGAATGCCCGAGAAGGGCCCAGGAGTTGGAGGTTGCCTCTAGCCTGGATGTCAGTGCAACACCTGTCTCGTAAAAAGAAGAAAAAAAAAGAAAGAAAAAAGTTATCTTGTGTTGTGATCTTGAGGAAAATTGGTCATATTCTAAGTAGAGGTTTAATAATTTTAACTAGAGTTACAAAGATGCAACTACTGCCAATGTTAAATGTTAGCTGGAGAAGCACCTAGTAAAATGGCTCTAATGCCAGGAAGTGCTTTTGAAATGTTTTCAGAGCAACAGAACCTTTGTGTCTGGTCATAACACATAGGTTACTCGTGTCCATAGCATTATCTTTATTAATTAATAGCATTACTTTCAACTATTGCTGCCTGTGATGGCTATTTCTCACACCACAAAGAGAAGAATTAGGAAACAGCAGGATTCTGACCAGAAAAAATACCTATCCAGAATCTCTTAGTATACTGGAAACGAAGTCAGACTTTGGTTATTCATTCAACAAATACGAGTCCAGCCTCAAAGCTGAACATAAGAGCAATCAGGACATGGTGGAACTAGAAAGTATTAGGTGTGACCGAGTTGGGAGGAGGAATTGGTGAGAAGGAAGGCTGGGGAGTTAGGCAGGGGCCATTGTGACTGGGACTTTCTAGGTCATGTTCTGAATTTGAACTTTATGATAAAAGCAACATATGGGAGAATATTTTTTCTTCAAAAGAATGATGATTATTGTGGCTGCAGGTAGAAAATTGATGGGAGGAGACAAGATCTTGGATGGGCAGCAGCTGGGGCACTGCTCCTGCAATGGAGGGAGGTGATGATAGATAGTTGCCCTCTCTAAACAGATGGAGAGATTTGGAAGAGCTTGAGAGCTATTTAGGATTTGGAAGATACAAGCTCACAATTCCTGGGACTTGGTGAGGTCAAATATATTTGGATTTAAGATGCTTCTTGATATTCCTAGAAAGGTAATACAATGTATAGAACATATATAATACTGTTAGGGAGGTCTGGGCAATAATCAAGACATCAATATTTGCACAGTAAAAGATGCATGTATTCATAATAAATGAGATATATCAAGACTATTAATAAGCCTTGATCACTTCAGGCAGGATTCACTGCCAAGTGAGTGATAGAAAATCTAAGTTTTAGAGTCTTTTGTTTTGGTATTGAGGGTAGTTGTTGATAATTAATTGTATAAGGCAAATGGAATAAATGAAGGGATAAATTAAGGCTGATATTGGAGGGGGAGAGCAAGCTGAATGGTAGTACCACTCAGAGACAGAAGGACAAAGCAGGAAATGCACATTTGTGGCTCTATCAATGGGATCAGTTGGGAGTGTGAGCTAATAGTATTTACAGAACATTTAAGTAGACAGCAAGGAGCAGCATTTCAGGAACCAGGGACTAATCAGCAGCGTCAAAAGTTGGAGAGAAAACACAAAAAGGTGAATACTTATGTGTTTTCTGGATTTAGCAATGAAAGGGTTGTTGGTGACGTGGTGTGACAGGCAAAATAAACCCAGATGTAGTGGATTTGGGGCTACAAGGAAAGTAAGAAAATAGAGTGAGCAAATGCAGACATTTCTTTTGAGTTTATTGCATAATAATTTGTCTTGCTGGTCAAAATGAGATCCATCTCATGTGTCAGTGAGCGTCAGAATTAGTTACTAGTTATAAAGAGCATAAAAAAGATCCCATAAGTGGGCGCTAAACGCTGGCCACACATGATCACAAGGATGTGAACAACAGACACTGGGGGTTCCTGAAGGGAGGAGGAGGGAGGGGGAATAAGGGGTGAAAAACCACCCATTGAGTACCATGCACATCACCTGGATGATAGGCTCATTAGAAGCCCAAACCTCACCATCACGCAATGGACTTAAGTAACAAATCTGCCCATGTACCCCTTCAATCTAAAATAAAGAAAATCTAAAGAAAGTAAAAAAAAAGATAAAAGATAAATAAGCGTTGATTTTAACAATCTGATGCAGAAGACAAACCAAGATAAAAAGATATTATACTTTGTGATTAAGTCTTGCAAAAGATGTCTTAAAAAAATTAAAGCCATGAGTACATATCTAAATTCCTGTGAATTTTTGAAATACCTCAGCTCTATCCTGAATATATTGTTTAATTAAGTCTCAGGTGGAAGCTACAGATTTGCATATTATATACATTCCGGGGTGATTATGATAAGAGCAGATGGATTAGCACTTTAGGAATATACATTTAGAAAATAATTATAAAGAAGTAAGAATTTAAACCATAAGAAAGAGTAAGAATTTGGGGAAGAAAAAAAAAAAAAAACGAAGGAAAACGGAGCAGAACCTATATTTGTCCTGTTTTACTTAAAAAGGGAACTGGGAGGGGGTGGTGAAATAAAGACCACATAAAGCTTTGGGAGCTCCCAAGTGCTATGCAAAAATGAGGTGGCATTATAAAGAAGGGGTTGGACAAATACTGAACTATAGGAGGATTATTTCAAAAAGTAACTTCCACTGTTTTATTTATTTTTTTCCTGATTACAAAAATGTTACAGTAAAATGCATGAAGACAAAAATCCTTTGTGGTCCCATATCCAATGATAACTACTGCTTATTTTTTAGTTGGTATCCTTCCTGCCTTTTGGTAAACACTTTTAAGACCCTTGGTGGAAAGAATAGCCATCTTAGGGGGTTGACATTTGTTGCAGGCCAAAAAGATACCTTATGAATAAACCTTGAGGATGAATTGATTGTTTTTGCGTATTAACATGTGGTAAGATGACTTTGGAACTTTTCTGTTATAGTGATATCTATTTTGGAAAGTTGTAGTGGAAAAGACTAACGGCTAGCAAACTAGGGCCCTTGGGCCAAACCCAGCCCACAGCTTGTGTCTTAAGTGAAGTTGTGTTGGAATACATAGCCATACCCATCCGTTTATGTCATGTCTATGGCTACTTTCCTGCTACAGCTTCAGCACTGAGTAATTGTGACAGAGACTTTCTGGCCTATACAGCCTAAAATATTTATGATATGGCCCTTCACATAAAAAGTTTGCTGATGCCTGGTGTAGACTAATGTTTTCTAAATTACGTTTCACGGTACATTAGTTTCCTATGAAATGTTAATAGACATCCTTGAACAAGAGCCCTGTGTTCAAATGAGTTTGGAAAATGCCAGATTAAACAAAGTTAACTACATTTCATTTCAGTTGGTAACTAATATGCTCACTGATAATCAGTAAGAGCAGAGTTGATAGCATATAGCATGCCCCCAAATTATTTGGTCATAGAATTTTTTTTTTCTAGGTACATCTATTAATGTCATAGAGTTTGGAAAATCTTAAATGAGTCTGTTTGGGAGGATTTGCCAAGGTAGTAAAATAAATTCAATAAATATGAGTGCATGATGTTTTAGACCTAACGTGCCCATATAGAAAGCTTGCTTGTTTCTAGAAATCAGAAAACCATTCTCTGCTGATGAATCACCTGAGCCATTTTTGTTGTTGACCTCTGTGAAAGAAATTTTAGCATGAAGTGAAATTCCCAGAAGTGCTATCCAGAAATAGAGACAGGAGGTAGATTTATAAGGCCCGTAAGGTGGAAACCGGAATAAATGAAGCATTCAACTTTCTGAATGTTTCCAGGTAGAATTTTGGGGTAGAATGTTTGGGGTATTGTTTCCAGAGCCATGATATGGCTTTCATGCATACTGGGCACTTTTGCCTTTGTGGGACTCTTTCTCCATAAAAAAATTAGTGACAAATATATTTAATGACTGCATTGGTGTAAAGAGAAATATAATCCAGGCTGAATGTATTCATTTTTTCCCCTTCTGATTTGAAAAGATATTAAAATTAAAACTTTTCATGGCCCCTAAAAATATCACGGGCCCTAGTACCTATGCCTGCTGGGTGAGTCAATCCTAAGATTTGCCAAATGCATCATCTCTTTTCTACCAGACCAAAGCCTTCTTGAAGTTTTGTATTTTCCTTACACCTTCATCACTTAAAATATCTTGTATGTAGTATTGGTTTAATAATACCTGCTTAATGAATGAATGTGTGATTCATTCCAAGGTTCTTAAATACCTCATTTGAGGACAAAGGAACAGCCACACCAGAAGATACTTAGGTTTCTCCCAAAGATCTAGCCAAATTCGAACAAATTATTAAAATAGATCAAAGTATCAGCATGTGATATAAAAATCTCTCCAAATAACTCCCTTTCGAGAGAGGTGCAGCAGGGCAGAAAGTCATGTCCTAACTTTGTGCCTCAATTTCTTAATTAGTAAGACAAGATAATAATTAAAATGAAGATACATACTTATTATCAGAAGCCTGAGCAAATAACTGAAATTGTAATAACTTTTATAAGGGGAAGCAATACCTAGTAGGTTTTAAAAAACTGTCTCCATAGTAAAACTCATGAGTTTATTTAAAAATTAAACCCTCTTAAAATATTAATCATGGCAGATATGGTCACAGACTACATAACATACTTTTCAAAGGGCAGTGCATGGGGCTTTTCTAACAGCAAAACAAATCAGAAAGTTCTTAAAATCTTATAAGAATCTTAATCAGTCACTTATCTCAATTCTCTTCCAACACAGATCTCTTCTTGGAGAATATGCTTACCCTTTTTTGGTCATATCTTTCTTGAAAGCTGTAATACCCCGAGCGCCATGTTTTGCTTTTACCAGGAATTTTGTCTAGTCCAATGGACAATTAGTAGAAAAGAGTGGCGTAATTTAGACATCATCCAATTAGCAACACCCACACAAGATTGTGTGAGCAGAACTGCATAAAAAGTGACAAATATTCAGACTGCTACCCATTTGCTATTAAACCAGGGAAAGAGAGGTACTATTTTATCTGATACTAATTTCCAATTGAGTCAAAACAACCCATTACTGTAAAGAAGGGAGGTTGGGTCCGTCACTTCTAAATTATAGACATTTCTAACATTTTCTCTAATGGAATAATACATAACTCAGGAAGAGACCAGGTGGCATATTTCTGATATATATAAATGGATAGATGTGCTATGATTTTTATCTCAAGAGTGAGCAGAAGTAGAAAAACTGAAATTTGTTTAGTTTGTTCCACAAGTCTCCTTTCTTTGCAGTAGGTGCTATTCTTCACTTGGTAGAAAAGAGCTGTGCAGGCAGACAATGCTGATCCCCAATGCCTTCATCCCTCTCTCACGTTTCCCTCCACCCTAGATGAAGGAAGACTTTGGTAGATTTATCAGTGGGAATGAGATGTGACCTTGGAGGGGATTTTACCCTCTGCCTCCCACATGCCATTTCACAGAGGGGCTCTCTCTGGCATGGAGATAGTATGTTTTGGGTATTCCAGGGAAGTGTGGATTTTACATATTCTGTTCCAGTGCCAGGCATGTGCACTGGCTTTGGGTCGGGGTAAAAGATCCACTGACTTTGGGAAGGTCTTAAGCACCACAGCACCATTATTTACTCACCAAACCTCGACCATGAAAGATTTGGGGAGAATGTAGCATTCTTTCCAAATGCTACCCCTAAAAGAGTCTAGGACACTTTAAGAAGGAAATTCTCGTGCATAAGATTCTAAACTGCACGTTCTTGGACAGGTTTACCATCTCAATTTTCAATGGACTTTATTGACTTAGCCCGTTTTGTGAAGGCGCAAGTTGATTCTGCTTTGAAATGCTCAGAGAGACTTACTAAAATACATTCTTGTTGTTGAAAATGACGCTGGATAAGAACAGCTGTCCTCAATGGATCCTTGACCCTGTAATCAAGATTATCTGGAATTTTTTTTTTCCTTTTGAGACAGCAACTTGTATTTTGTCATGGAAAAAATGAATGAGAACAATTAAACTGTTTTCTAGTTTAGATACCCAGTGTCGGAATACAGAAGATGTCTGTTCTGGCAGACTGATTATTTTTCCAATACCAAGTACAGTACAAAGTCTCTGGTTTACAATCCCTGTCTTCCCCGGCGCCAGGTTGCTTTGCCTGAAATCTCCTGTCCTGGGAGCTTAAGCACCATTCAATAAAGCTACAGTGTATGGGCAAAGGCCAGTGTATAATGAAACAGGAAGAACCAACTTCTAGGAAGATATAATGTCCTCCTATGGTCATCTTTGAATGGTTCTGAAGCTGATATTCTGAAAGAAGATTTTTATGTACCTTCTGTTTCTTTTGCTCATTGTGGTCACCTGGGAGATTAAGGGTCCTGGTGTCAAACTGGAATCTAGCTGGACTTTGGTGTTTCTAGAATACAGTTTAGCTATGGGGTATCCGAAAGAGGCTTCACCAGTTGTGCCTTTCACTATGTGGCATGGTTCTGATGGTCTGGTATATTTTCCAGAGCATGATGAACATAAGGCTACTTGTGAAGATTTTAATTCACTGGGCATTTTAGGCATGAAACTTTAAAAGTTAATGAAAATGATCGAAATCTGAAAAAAATTATAGGCCACAAAAAAAGAGAAAGAAACCTCAAAAGGAAATCATTTCAAAAACAAAATTGTAAAAATTCTCTTGCAGTTAAAAGAAACATGTTCAATTTAGCATAAGATGTGGATGTGCATTAATATGTTCGATGTGACATGAGACAGGACTCTGGAATCAAGGGATCGAACCTCTATGACTCTGGAGTCAGGCTTTTCAAGGGCAAGCTTTCTTCTTGGGTAAGGATATTTCTTGGGTTTAAATAAACACTCTTTTTTTTCCTGGTTAAAAGTTTATTGTTTCTGGTTTTGCCCCTTAGCAAGAGATGCTAGTAACACCAGATTCAACATAAATTCAATTTCCTATGACAGCAACTTAACAGCATCATGAAATTCCCACCATTATTAGAATGGGTGTGGCAATTCTAACTGAACCTGTCTCTTATATTAAGAAGATTGGCCTGTGTGACCTCAGAGAGGAATTTTGGCAAAAGAAAAATGCTGATTCTAATCCTGGTAGCAACCACAGGGCTCTCAACAACTCTTTGTGTGGGCTCCTTTCTTCCCCCTTTTAAAACTTGCAATGAACCCTGGGTAAGGAGCCTTGCTACTGAAATTTAGTTGAAGGACCCATAATTTAAATGTACATCGGGAAACAACAGAGACAGAAACTAGGAATTTTGCCAGACACCTGGGAGCAGTGCTATATTACCACAGAATCTTCAAGTTGGAAGGGGCTTTCAAAATCTTCCTGCTCAGCCCCCACGGTCTATGGGTGAAGGAAGTCAGGAAGACCCGGATGAGAAGGAGCTCACTCAAGGTCTTAGGGGTGATGTGGCAGAGAAGGAATCAGCAAGCAGAATTTTGACCTTTTCTTCTACTCCATGCTGACAGAGAGTGGAAGAAAAAAATAAAGTCCACTTTGGTGTGTAAGTACTTTCCACAGAGATTAGAGAAGAATGAATCATTGGAATTTTTTTTTTTTTGAAACAGTGATTCAGAGCAAATTGCATAGAGTATACAGGATATAAGGACAAGGCTGAGTCTCAGGGCTGCTGGTTTACATCCTGGCTGTTTACCAAGTGTGTATAGGCATGAGGCTTTCTGGCACTCCCTGTCTCACAATTACATTTGATCTCAAAATCTCTCCAGCCAAACTTTGTTAGATTGTGGGCCTTATGGCTTGCTAAATTGCTGCTTATTAGTGTGGGTGAAATCCTGTTGTCTATATGGACGAGCTGGTATGTTTTTTGCTCTGGGAATTTCCAAGGTGTGGTCCACTCATTTATCCTCATTGCCAATAGGAACAGTGATGGCGGATGCTTTAAAGTCATTTTAGAAATGAAGAACATTTTGTATTATGAGATGTATCTTACGTTGCTTTCCTAAATGCAACTTTAATTTTTATGTCAGCTTTTCAATAACAAAAGCCAAGTTAGTAGAACATTAAACTATTTTCTTGAGGATAAGATGCTTAGTAATAAAGTAAATTTTAATGTTAGGAATTTCAGTGAAGGATTTTAATATGTGGCTCTTAGGTCACCTGTCTTGAGACCATTTCATGATGTAGAAAGTCAATCCTAATGCTTCAATTGTTGTTTTGTTCCAATGGTTTTGTACTTTTCCATTAAGTGGCAAATCTATTTGGATGCCACACTTCTGCTTTTTCCTAAAATGTATATCTAGATGTCTGTGATCGAAAGTTTAGAAATTCTCTGTAGAGACATTCTCTCACTTTTCAGTACCATCTGCTATTTAGGCAGGGAAGATATAATTCAATGGTGGGAGATGTAACTCAGGGCTAACAGTTTGCTTTCAGAGATGTTATTTCCAGGATATTGACAGAATGCCTTCAAACTCCTAAGCAAAGCATAAGGAGATGGATTTCCTAAGAGGTAGAGTGTTTTCTTTAAAAAGTTCCACAACAAACCCAAGTTATCTTTTGCAGACTGGAAGATAACAGCTTAACCAAGATAAAAAGCTGTAAATGGATATTAATCTACATCAGCCATTACTCTTGCACCAGGACATGAGTTTCCACTAAAACCCAAGCCTGTTCTAGGGAACTTTCTGATTTCTTTCCATTGAATGAGAGCACAGGGCAGTTTTCACCAATGTAATGATGCTTCCTTTCCAACAAACAGCAGAGCAAAAACCCTTGTTTACTTGTACTTTTGTCTCTACGGAACTTTGTGTTTAGGGCACAATGAATGGCATAGTTGTCCTCTTCTTTGTCATTTTAAAAGTCAAACATTTGCCAAGTTAATAGGAACTATCTAAAGTTTAAGTTACTTCATAAACAACTGAAATAATAATACTTCTGTGTTTCTGTTCTTGAGGAACTTAGGACCCTGTTAAGAAGCCCCTACTGCCTGTCTCTGTGGCCTTAATTTCAATTTTCTCATTCAAAACCCTGTGAATAACAATAATATTACTTCCAAGAGTAATTCAGAAGATTAAATTAAATTTTAAGTGTCTGACAAATTATATGTTCGTTTTCCCTTTTCTACAAATGAATGAAACAATTTGCTCAAAATTCACGCTGGCTTAATTTCAGCCCTGCTCTGTGCACTGATGAAAAACTTGTTTTTTTCTTTTTTTTTTTTTGAGTTGGAGTCTCACTCTGTCGCCCAGACTGGAGTGCAGTGGCCGCTCCTGGCCACCGCAGCCGCGACCTGCTGGACTCCGGCGATTCTTCCACCTCAGCTTTCCAAGTAGCTGGAACTACAGGGGTGCGCTACCACGCCTGGCTAATTTTTGATTTATTGTACAGATGAGGTCTCGCCAAGTTGCCCAGGCAGGTCTCGAACTCATGGGCTCAGGCGATCCACTCACCTCAGCCTCCCAAAATGCTGGGATTACAGGCTGAGCCACTGAGCCTGGCTTGGTTTTTTCTTTTTATAGATCCATTCCGAAAGTCTTACTGTCATTCATGAATACAAATATTTAATACCACTCTATCTATGCCTATTATTGAGTAGGTCCATGTTTTCATTCCTATTTGCCACTAACAATTGTCATCAAACATACTTTTACAATTCCTTTTCATTCCCCATTCAATGAGAAATAAGCTAAAATTTTCATGAAGTTCGTTTATGAAGCAATAAAAGAAAGTCATCAAAATAAAATGGTAAAATCAAGAGATTTGCTTATTCAAACTGTTTACAAAAAGATAAGAATGGTTTTATACAATATGAGTGTTGAAGCCATAAAACCTTTAAACTTCCCTTTGCATCCAAGATTGGACCCCACCTAGAAGAAATCTGAAATAAAGTGATCCGAATTTACTTGTTGGCTCACAGTATGAGCAAGAGATTTTAGTCTTCCCTTTCCCATAGTTTGCTGATTTCTCTAGAACACAAACTGCCCTTCAGAACAAGCAGGCTCCTATGGTAACTAGTCAACAGACCCCGTTGCCAGGAAAGGTACATGAAACAAAACCAAAACAAGGCAGACAGGAAGACAGGGGCTTCCCCAGTGGTTGAACTGAGAGTTGTCCAGGGAAACATACAAATACATTTATGAAACAGCTCCGTGCAATGCTTGAATATTGATCATGATAATGATAGTAGAAAGACATAGATTAATGTGTGGTGTAAGCTGCATCCTATTTTTTCCCCTTTATACTTTTGATTATGTAAGCACAGATTTCTATGACACTATTCAATAACTAGCATCTACTATTTGCATCTGGCAAACAACTATTTGCCAGAAATTTTACATGTATTTTTAAAAATCCTTGCAACCACCTTAGAAGTATATTGCTATCCTGTTTTTATAGATTCTTCCAAACTTAGTTTGCTTATCAGTTATCCCTGATGAGCCACTGAGGTACCTCCGTCTAATGGTCCAATGGAATATTTTGTGGCTCTTCGAACATTTGTTATTCTCCAATTAATGATCATAATACTGTAATGTTCATGTTTTCTGCTGGCTTATAGAGTGAGGCAGAGACCATGTCTTGTTCACTGGCACATCCCAAGAGCCTGGTGTGGTACCTGGCACACAGTGAAAGATCAGTGGACACCTATGAGTTGGTTGACATGTAAGAGGACCAAGGCTTGGGGAAGAGGCTTTTGCTCAGCTGTGTACAACTGTTGAAACCTCAGCCAGGGACTCTTCACTAAACACTGTGCCTGGGATGTTGTTTTTGTTCTAGAATTCAGAGTACATAGACATTCTCATCTTTTGGACGTTAATCATATTTCCGTCATCTAAAGGGAGGAATACTATTTTCCCTCCATTTTTTTTTAGGTTGGATAATATAGTTTATTTAGCAAGTAAATTAGGGGGCGGGGAGAGAGAGGGGGGGGGAGAGAGAGAGAGAGAGAGAGAGAGAGATTCACCCCGCCAAGGGAGGGGAGGGGACTAAAGCTTAGGTAAAAGCATGGCAGCCATAGCTCAATGAGTATATGGCCTAGCCAGAGCTTAACAAAAATAATGGTTTAACAAAAACAGTGGCTTCCCTCCATTTTAAAGATTCAAACAAAAGTTCTGTGTCTTGCTTAACATCACATATGCTCTAAAATACTAAATTGGTTGATAATAACAGTAATGACAGAACAATATACCAGGACTGACCTCCTAACATTCAGTTGCAAACTCTTTAAACAGAATTTCCCCAAACTTTTTCTTGCCATACTTGGCTGATTTGAGGGGAAAAACAAAAAAGTTTTTCAGTAAATGTCTACCACAATTATTTTTATATTTGTCGGTTTTTTCCCCACTTGACATTGAACTCTTTGAAGGTAGCAGCTTTTTCTTTTTTATTATCCCAGCTTAGATATTTGCCCATTTCATGCCAACCCAGTACATAAGTGCTACATGAATCATGTCACCAATATCCTTATGACTGTGCATGCTGGTTAGTGTCTTTCTTCTATTTGTATCTGTCAGAAAGGTCCATGTTATGCTGTGGTAACAACCTTAAATTTTCAGTTTATTTCCTATTCATGGTGTCAAGGAGAGCTTTGCTTATCACTGCCACCCAGGGATTAAGGAAGATGCAGATTATGTCATTTTATGACACTGCTGTCTAATCTCAAGTTTCAGGGTTGCCCCAGCAGGGCATGAGAAAGTGCTGTCACATTAAGCACAAGCCAGGGAAACCTTGGTTCAGAGTGTCACTCACATTTCTTTGGGCAGAACTAGTCATGTAGTGACATCTAACTTCAAAGAACATGGAACTGTAATCCTGTCTAATGAAAAGAAAAGGAGAATTAGCTATTGGGGACATTAGTAATGGCTATCATATAACCATCACCTGTGACCTTGTGAGAAAAGGGAGGCAGATGGCAGACAAAAGGTCAAAGGAGAGAAAAGAAAAGATACAGGGAAAACAATGTGTTCTCACTTCTTAGTGGGAGCTAAAAAAAAGGGAAGGAAATAGAGATGGAAATAATAGACACTGGGAACCCCAAGTGGGGTTAGGCAGGAGGGGAGTGAGAGTTAAAAAATTGCCTGTTGGGTACCATGTTCGCTATTTGGGTGATGGATACACCAAAATCCAAATCCTCACCATAATACAATATAGCCATATAGCAAACACGTTCATGTAGCTCCTGAAACTAAACAAATTTTTAAAAGAGTGATGGGTGTCTTATTTATGGTTGTAATCTCAGAGTCTATACAACCACCAGGCACATAGGCAGTGCTCAATGAATACTGATTTATCAATGATTTGAAAGGGACAACTTAGGGGGATAAGCTACAGCACTTAAAATTAAAGATTCGTTTTCCAAAGTGGTCTTTTTGGGGAATTGCAGAACGACTGAAGTTCCCATTCATCTTAGTTGCATTGTAGGCAAGTTAAGTGGGGAGGTTGTTTTTAACTTTTGGGGTTGGTCCTTGGCAAGATCTGCTCCGTCTTTTTTTTTTTTTTTTTTTGCAGTTGGCAGTTTGGGAGTCCCAGTAGCATAGTTTATGGCTGGCAGTCAATTAGTTGTGAATTTATTTTTAATCTTCAGCAAATGTCCCTTGTGAACAAACATAGGATGTTTGATAATTACTATCAACTATTATCTCTTCAACTCCCCTGTGTGCCTAGCAAAGTACTATACAAAACACACAAAATATAATTCAAGTATAAAGAATCTGACAGAGCAAATAAAGGTCATTCACTTTTTGTCATATTTTAAAAAAATAATTATTTTGTGTGGGGGTTGATTTTCTCATTATCTGATAAAATGCTTCACGGAGAGTTGGAGTTTTAAAGAAGATTATGAACGAAAGAGGAAAAATGACAGAGCATACAAATGCCAAAAGGGACTCTCTGATAATTATACAAGTTCAAGCATTAATAAATAATGTGATCACCTGGTGGCGAGGGTAATTTGTTGAGGAGAAGATAAGAGGAACATTTTGGGTAACATGTCAGTACTTTTGTCTGCTCACTTACCTGTCCAACTGCTGTAGAATATATTTGATAACCAATGTATAATTCTGAGACTGTTTGATTTGTTAAGAAATAAAGAAAAGGAATAATATTTTTAAAAGTACAGAAACCCTTTTCTTATTTTCCAATCAAAAACACACATTCAGATGATTATAAATAAACCTTTGAAAATACATCTCTACCTGAATTAAAATAACATTTTGGTGACATTAACTTTTTTTCTGTGAATAGAGACATTCTCCAATTTAAACTTTTAAAGAAACTCATGCATTACAGAGCAAATGGATATTTGATTTTTAATTGATTTCTAAAATTTTTGAATAGAAGATTATTTTTGCGATCTTCAGGGCACCTGTTTGGTTATTTTGTTTGCAAATATTAAGTAATTTAGCAGCTAACGAGAAAGATAAATTATGGGTAGTTTTATGATATTTTATGTCTTTTCAGCCTAAAAATTTTTCTTGGACAAAAATATCTGGAAACAATTAATCATTAGTAAAAAGCAAGTTGCTTTTTAAAAACACCTCAATGACAAAGGGCTAAATCATTGTCATTTCTTTCCTTCCCTGCCAACTCCCTGAAAATAAGAGCCCACTTTTATAAAATGTAACCCATGAAGAGCCTGCAATCCTGAGGCTGGCTCCATGGACAAGTTGAAATTCCAGAAAAACCATTAAGTTAAGGTTGGACAGGGTTACTACCAAGCCCTACAAGAAGAAAGAGATGAATAAACTGTTCTCCCCACTTAAGGGCACAATAAAGAAATATTTAGACTCACTATAATCTTGCATTTCTATATATTTTTAAATAAAAAACTTTGAAGTCCTCTTCTTTATATGCAGCTGTGTTGAGATTTGATACAGAACACAATGTTCTGTTATTTCAGAAATGTGACTAAAAAGAGAGAGAAAAAGATGTGTTTAGGGTTAAATAAAGAGCATAGCCCAAGGCCCCACGAAGGCAAATGTGTGTGATTATGAGCATGTTTAAATTTTCCTTAAAAGTAGGCTTGTAATGGCTGAGTCAGCTGCTTTGCTTGAAGGAACAGCGTCCTTGCTCCGGTGTGTGACTATGAAGTCACCTTCTCCGATTTGGGTTATTGATTTTTTGTAGAGATGAGGTCTCACTATGTTGCCTGGACTGGTGTTGAACTCCTGGCTTCAGGTGATCCTCCTGCCTTTACCTCCCAAAATGCTGGGATTACAGGTGTGAGCCACCTTGCCTGACTGCCTTTTCCAATTTGTAAAGGTGGGATCTTTCCACCAGCCTCCATTTTTCTTCACTCTTGGGGAGACAGCATAAAACTCATAGGCAGGGGGCTAGGGCCATAGAAAAACCAAGGGTTCTGAAACTTGTCAGGTCTGATGAGTAGGACTGTACTATTTCCTCACTGTGTGACCTTGGGCTAGTCATATAGGCTCTCTAAGACCCAGTTTCCTTGTTTGTAAGTAGGAATAATAATATCTTCCTTGTAGAAGTTTGTGAGGATTAAATGAGACAATAAATAAGCTATTTCTAATAGAATTATATCACATCAAGTGAATGTGATCAGTTGTAAGCTCTATTTGCCCTTTTATTCATTCATTTAATTACTTTCTCATTTGAAAGATATGAAATGAGCACCTGTAATGTGCTAGATTCTGAGTCTACAAGTGTGGGTTAGATAGATGTGATGCCTACCCTCACTGAACTACAGAATCATGGAAGCAAATGAAATTACAAGTAAACAGTGATTACAGTACAGTGAGATGTGCTCGATTCTAGTTGCATTCATTTCCAAATAACTTGGAAGCACTATGGTAGTTAAGCTTGAAAAATAGTTATTTTTACATTTAAATAATGTGTTGAAGGTGAAACTTATAATTTTACTGTCACTGATTTATAGCCCACAATGTTTTTGTTATTTCAAAAGACTTAGATGTGGAAACATTGTGCAAGAAAACATGCCAGAAACACAAACTGCTGACCTAGCAAGTTGTTGGTGCTAAGTGAATAGTATTGATGATGATGATGATCATGAGATGTCTTGCAACAATGCTGTTGACAATGCAATCTTGGCAGTATTTTATTGAGACGTTATGCTCCAAAAGTCACTTATGGGACAACCCAGTCAATGTATTTTTCTGGTCTTTAAACTCAGTTATGGAAAACACAGAATTTTGTCTCTCCAGAATATTGTTTTATGTATTGCAAATAAAACTTTGGAAATAGAACCAATATTAAGAAAAAATGCCTTTTAAAAAGAGATTCTTATGTAAATATTTTGTACATATGCTCACATGTTTCAGGGACCTTTGGAACAGGTTTCTGGGCTCTTGGCATACCTGTCTCATGGGGTAGCCAGGTGATGCTGCTGAACTTCCTGCTTGTGGCTCTATCTTGGAACATCAGATGAATTCCCTTCCCCCATTCCTTGCACACAGGCAGCAGAGACACTATGAGCTTTACTGGCAATTTCCATCTGACTAGGCACAAACACCACCTACTGCCCTCAATTTCCCTCACTTGGATGGTATGGAGCACTTGTGGATGCCAGCTCCATTGTTAAAGCAGTCTCTGCAGTCACAAAGCCTAAATTCCTAGAGTTTTCTCTAGTGACTTTAAGGTGTAGAAGCTCTGGGGTAAAAGAGATAGAAGCATGATCCACATCCTTTAAGAGGATAGAGGTGGAAAGGGCTTATCATGTATATACTTGATGGTAAATTATCTTTCCAGGACTAGAAGTCCCCAGAAAAGACAAAGTGGGCTCATCTGGCACAAGTAATAATGTATAAAATCATTTTTCTGAAACACACTGAGACCAACTATAGAAGTATTGCTCTTTTTCTTTTAAACTGACAATATATCATCATTTGGAAGAGATCTCTGTGCTTTTGGGAAGAATGGATACTGTTCTGATAATCAATTTTACACTAGATCTATATTTTCAGAGTTTTTAAAAATTATGACCTGAGAAGTTGGAAAATATATACCTAGGTAATACATATCACGATGTACCCTCATTTAAAACAACTTTTGGTTGTGGAATTTTTTTTTTTTTGAGTCAGAGTCTCACTCTGTCGCCCAGACTGGAGTATAGTGTGGCACGCTCATGGCCACCACAGCCTTGACCTACTAGGTTCAGCCTTCCAAATAGCTGAAACCTCAGGCATGTGCCACCATGCCCAGATAATTAAAATATATATATATTTATTGTAGAGAGGAAGTCTCATCATGTTGCTCAGACTGGTCTTGAACTCCTGAGCTTAGGCAATCCTCTTGCCTCTACCTCCCAAAATGCTGGGATTACCGGCATGAGCCACCATGCCTAGCCAAAAAAATTTAAACTTACATAAAACTTGGCATAATGAAGCCCCATTACCCATCACTTCAGGTCAACAATTATCCGATCATGAACAATAATACATTTAAATCTATACCTCTAGTTATTCTCCTTTCTGTATTATTTTGAAGCAAGTCCTAGATATCATATGATTTTGTTGTAAGTATTAAGTATGTATCTCTAAAAGATAAAGACTCTTTTTTAAAAAAATTATAGCCACAATACTGTTGTCAAAGCCATAAATTAAAGCAATTCTTTAGTGTTATAAAATATTTATATTGTGTGCTCAAATTTTTAATTGTCCTATTAATGCCATAATTCTTTTAAAAATTATTTTTTCTGGGATGGGAACAAGATGGCCATGGCATAGGTGAACTGGTGAGATTCTCTGAATGTGGGTTTCCGAAAAAGACTATTAGTTCTCTTCCCCCATCCCCCAACCCACCACCAGCCGTGCTGGTGTGAGGCCCGGGACCTTCAGTCCCACGCAGGGCCAGATATTGCAGCGCCCTGCTGCTGCTATTCCACTGCTTGTGTGGGAGTCTCGGGTCCCAGCCCCCTCCCAGCTCCCCCCCTGGCTACATCGTCTCCAGCCCGGCACCCGGCACCAAGCCACCGGTCACTCAGAGAGGCTCTGGGCACCTGCCCCTCAGAGACACCAGTCCCATTCCTGACTGAAGTACCCTGTGGGAGGCCCAGGGCCACTCTCGCTGCTCACCGCCTGCCCTTTGGAGCTTTGGAGCTAGGCCCACCCTGGCTGAGGCACTCAGTGTGAGACCCCAAACTGGGGGACCCAGACAAACGGAGAAAAACAGATCTGCATAAACTGCCTCGCCATTCTCCAGGCAGACACTTCCATTGCCCCGCCCACCTACCAACAAACTTTATCTCAGTTCCTCAGGCAACGGCGTGAAACAGGAGACAAAGCCCCACACCTACGCTGCAACAAAAAAAGGGAGAGGCCGGAATCGGAGATCAGAGAAGTGACTTTATTCTGATCGCTTGTTTTGACTTAAGATTTTGTCATTGTAACTGTTAGTTTTGATCACGTTTGTTGTTAGCCTTCTGACTAACACTGTTTCTTGATTTTATTGGCCTATTTCTGTGTAGCTATCAGTACTCTTTAGGGAATCTTTCTTACGTGTCTTTCTTCACTTCTTCCTGGCCTTGTGTCTCTTTCTTACCTGATAGTTCGTATGTATATCTGTTTTCCCTCTAGCTCTTCTCTCTTTCTAACTCCCTATTGACCACCCCTTCCTCCATTATTTTCCTATTTTATACCCCCCTTTTTAATCTAGGGACCAAGACTACATACTGCTGAATGGACAGATTGTAAGACAGAGGGAAATATTTTCCAGTGTGCTCATACACCTGTTCGTGGATGCTAGAATCAGCATTCTGAACCACAGCTTCCCTCTCAATTAAACCTCAAAACTGCAAAAAGTATAGATTGCAGCCTATGCTCCAACCTGAAAAGTGAACAAAGCCAGAAGACCCTCATAAGGAAGAACGGGACATTGCAGAAGAGAAATAAAAGCAACCCCACCTTCCCTCAAAAACAGAATTGAAGAAGGGAAGGAAAAGGGGGAGAGAGAGAAAAAATCTACACAAATGAGGAAAAACCAAAAGAAGAGTATGGGTCTCTCCCAGACCCCTGGGAGGGCAGACACTGAGAAAACTGATTTTGGAATGCAAACATTGAAGAGCCCCAAGAATGAAGGGTCTGAAACTACAAATGTAGATATCAAGACAATAATGGAGAGATTAGAAAGAATTGAGGAGACACAAGAAGAAACTAGGAAGGAGCTGATATCTGAGATAACAGTAATAAAGAATACTGTGAATGAAATAAATAACAAACTGATAAGCATGGAAAGCAGAATTACCCAAGCAGAAGAAAGAATCTCAGCGCTGAGGACCAAAATACAGAAATAACCCAAACTCTTAAAAACACAGAAAATAAGCTCAAAAAGTCAGGACAAAACCTTCAAGAGATGAGCGATTACCTCAAGAGGCCTAACTAAGAGTAATCGGACTCCCTGAGGCAGAAAGAGAGACAGAGACAACATTGGAACAAACTCTCCATGAGATCATTCAAGAAAACTACCCTTATCTAATCAGTGATGCAAAAATTCAAACACAAGAGATTCAGAGAACCCCTGCAAGACAACAAATGAGAAGACCAACTCCTAGACACATAATAATTCACCTAAACAAAGTAGGCATAAAACAGAAAAATCCTAAAGGCAGCAAGAGAAAAAGGCCAGATCACCTACCGTGGAAGACCAATCAGAATAGCAGCAGATTTATCTACAGAAATCCTGCAGGCG